>NW_027226583.1:1200000-1501883 GCF_022539635.2 Chironomus tepperi
CTTTCTATCTTTTGGGGAATGTTCGTAAATGATGGGTAATATGAAAGGGATTTCTTTTGACACTTTAACGCTTGAACTTCGTGAAAACCTATTTTTTGATGCAATAGAGCATCAGATCCGGCAGCAAATCAGTTATGTAATAGAATTCAATATTTAAAGACTAATAATTGTCTGAAGAACCTTTGAAACAGACTGTCGACGCAAAATTGTGCAACATTCATATGACGTGGACATCTCGCCGTTAGGTTGCACTACGTGCAGTACGAAGTATGTCAGCGACTTGCGAACGTTCCCAGTAGTTACAATTGTAGAGCTAGTGGAAATAAGCAGACCAATTTATACGATACGGGTACAGGAGTACCATTTAACTATACTAAATAGACAATTACGATTTCCAGTAATATAGCTACATCGTTCAATACCCGAGCACCAGTAAGCACCTACCTCTCCAATAGTATTTCGTTCATAAAAAGGGTAAACCTTAGGTTAAAGAATATATATATGTAGATTGTATCTTGGATAAGGGTACGAGCATAAAAGTAACCTTGTGTACACCAACCTGGTAATACTGAGAATCTTACCGAGTATGGAACCGATTTTTTTCGAAAAGTTCCCCAAAATTTACGAAACGCATGTAAACGCGCAGCTATGGACCTTAAGGTCTGCAAAGCTAATGTTTATTTTCTTTTTCCCAAAATTTCACGTAAAATCCTAGCAAATTGAAGAATTTTGCTCAAAGGGAGGGGTAGGTTTGATTCTTATTTTAGGTTTTTGACTACCTCCCTGCACAGGGATAGAACTGGCTTTAGGCGTAATCTAAAAGGAATCAAAATCAATCTATATGGTTAGTCAAGCATACCCCTCCCTCTATTCAAAATCTGTTGTCTTAGGTTGTTACACAATCCAAGAACTCTTCCAAAACTCCGACATCATTACCAAACGACACCATAAATGTTTTTTCAGCATAATAAAAAGAAATTCAGCATAAAGAAGAAGTTTGATCGAGAGAAATTTATTTTTTTTTGTGCTTCATTCATTCATTGATAAAAACGAGAAGATACGTAAAGTTTGAATAAAAAAAATCGATTGAATCTCCTTACTTTCAATCTTTCTTTTAAAGCAAATTCGCTACGTTGAGGCAGCATCAAATAATAATAATAATAATAATAATAACAATAATGACATCAATAATAAAATGATGACGACAATTCAAGTATAATGGAAATTTTACGATAAATGAATAAGCCAAACAATGGATTATGATTGAAAATGTAAATATGTATTCAACAACGAACGGAAAGAAGAAAGAGACGAGCAGCACAGCAAAAAAAGAAAGAATATTGTTGAAATTACAAGATGATGAAATGGATTATATTGACTTTCTGGGATTGACAGAAACTGATAAAAATGCGATGAGTACATATGGGAAAGAAAGAGGAATGGTTTCATGTTATGTCAGTTCCAGAATGTATTCTTTATATGAAAATTGGTTTATGCATTTTTAACATATCATATTGAGTCATTGTTCTGTCTGAGTGTTTGGTGCATTTTGACTGTTGAGTATTGTGATAGATTATGGATTGTAGACAGTAATTCTAAGCTGGATTATGCTGCTTTCTTAGTATATGTTGTTCGAGTGGACAAAAATACGTTATAACTAATTAGTGACAAATCGATGTCCAATTGATGACTTTACTTTGAGTTAGTTCGAGTCAAGCTCTCTTTTTGAGTCTCTTTGCGTTTGGTTTAAGGATGGCGGCTTTCTATGCCAAAGCAATCTGCATTAACCAGGGCTCCACTATGCGGCTTGGATTAACGGTATCCACCGCGCGAAGGTGAGGTTGGTATTTGGTGTGGTTAAGTGCAGTACGTGGCTGCATATGTTCCAATGACTAGTTCTAAGGTATTTTTGACCACTCAGGTTGGGTTTGAAGATGTTGGTTTTTCCTATCCTGATTGTGAGGCTCTCACTCTTCAGGCAGGGCTGTTTATAGAATAGGCTTTTAAATTGTCCTTTCAAGTAACTATCTTGGCATAGAGTTCGGTCGTCAGTGGTTCATTTAGTGTCAACAGAAGTATTTCACGAAACGATATGCACTGGACACTTGATCAATTTAGGCAAATAGCTTTTGAACAGTTTTTGCGGCATCATCAGGGTTACTCCCATGCCTTTATGACGTTTTGTTGTCAACAGTTTGACTTAATAGTGCCGTAATGATTATATTGTGCTACTCGGGTACAAGAATTCATCAAAATATCATACATAACTGTGAATCCAGGGGTGTACTCAAAGTGAGGAGTTTGGAGAGTCAAGACCAACAAAAATGGAGCCTGAAGACAACATTGGAGTAATTTAGTACCAGATTCACGTCAATTCACCATTCCTTACAGTATTCTCACTCATCAGCCTTCAGCGCTACAGTCAACCCCATCCTCACTTCATTTCCAACTTCCTCAATTTCACAGTACAACCACAAATACTCAGAAATTTCAACAAGAATTGAAAGATGACCTCATTACACAATAAAAAAAAAACTTCGACAGACATAGAAAGATAGATTCATATTTTTTTATTATGGAATGCTTTTAAAGTGAACAAACAATTTCGATTCTCTTTTTTTTTTGATTTGTTTGAGAATGTTTGCCTGTCTTGAAAATGACATTGTGATGTTATGCTTTTATGCTTTCAAATAATTTATTGCTTTACACATTAAATCATGAGATTGACATGATAAAAATATATTGAAACTAAATATAGAGGTTAACATGAGTCAATGAACGGAAATAATATTTTTTTTTGTTTATAGCAAGTTTATAGTTTATAGACATTTAATGAAGTTGATAAGGCTGAAATATTCAAAATTTTTGAATTTTATGGATTGGAAACTTTAATTTCTATAATTTTAGATAAGTTAACTACAATAATGTAAAGAATGCAGTTCCACGACCCAAATGCTCATTTTAAGACTGGCCGTACAGATGAACTGTCATCCATGACCTCCCTCAGATGACACCTAATGCTGATTCTATCGCTAGCTTCTGTCTGCCAATTGCCAATATATCTATAGACAGCTTCCTTCCAAGAGTTCTTTGGACGTCCTCGTGCTCTTTCACCATCCAGAGCCGACTGCCTAATATACTTGAAAAACCCGTAAGAAAAGGGCCACGAATTATGCACAGCTAATGGGGGAGTAGGAGGGGTAATGCAATTGTTGAGTAGCACATCTTATGATTCTCTATTTCCAAACTGTTGCAACATTTTAACTTTGTGGTATGAAAACCCTTCAAATTTTTCCTGTTGATATTACTTGACATAAAAAAATCCTTAAAGATGCTTATTTACAGCATATCAAATGAATATTTTTACCATAACTCTTGAGTCTGAAAAAGTCTTTTGAGGCGCCTTATACTGACATTTGATTCTAATTTGCAGTCAACCTTGTGAAAAAATAGCATATCCTTAACAGCTCTATTGAGACATCGTGTCTCCTACATCTAACCATGCTATGATGTCTATTAGCATGCAGCATAAACGAATCAATTTAATTGCTACATAATCACTGAAAAAAAAACAGTATTTATGGGGAACATATGTCATTTTTATAAGCACGAAATTTGTCGTCTTTCCTCAAATAATTCTATTAAAAAATCAAATAAAAAAAGTTACTATTTATCAATAGGACGGCTATCTGCTGTATATTTGCCGGAACGCTGCTGTACTTATCTACCTTGCTGCTGTGTCCCGACAAAGCGTCAAAATGTTTCGATTTCCAATTTTTGACAGATTTTGGAATTTTTGACAAATTTTAGAATTTTTGACAAATTTTTGGAATTTTTGACAAATTTTGGAATTTTTGACAAATTTTGGAATTTTTGACAAATTTTAGAATTTTTGATAAATTTTGGAATTTTTGACAAATTTTAGAATTTTTGACAAATTTTGAAATTTTTGACAAATTTTGGAATTTATGACAAATTTTGGAGATTTTGACAAATTTTGGAATTTTTGACAAATTTTGGATATTTTGACAAATTTTGGAATTTTTGACAAATTTTGGAATTTTTGACAAATTTAGAAATTTTTGACAAATTTTGGAATTTTTGACAAGTTTTGAAAATTTTTGTTTTGAAGGTCCGGGTTCGAGTCCAGGACTGAAATTTTTTTTCTGGAATTTCAATTATTTTTTGCACTTTTTTGCAAGTTTCTAACATAATTTAATAAATTCTTTGAATACTAAGACTCAAAATAGTCCAAATGAACAAAAATAGTGCCAAACTTAGAAGTGTCCCGATATTTTGCGAAAGTTCTCTGGCCATCCTATTTATTCAGCAACAAAAAAAGTTTTTTTTTGTATTCTTCAACCATTCAAAATCAAATTTACGAGAAATTATACACTTTAATAATGTTTTTATGACATGCCACATTTTTAGTTCTCATCATACATTACCTTCATACTTCATTTTTAGCCCTCTCATTGCTGTTTGCATGCAGTTATTCTCAAATTATAATGGCCTTCAATTTTCAACTCATTTTCGTACAAAAAAAAACTAAAGAAAATTTTGCTATAGTTTCTTTACTTATGCTTAACGATAATGTCGGTGCACGAGAAATATTTTGAATGTTATTAAGCTTATCATGGAACTGAAAAGTTTTCGTACACATTGGCATAGTTTCGCTAGGAAAGAGAGAATTAAAGGATTTTCTGAATTTCGAGTTTTTAACATTTTTGAGGTGCTGAATGTGGTGTTAATACTCAGTTTTTAGTGAAACGTGCATGAATAAAATAAAGAAAATTATTTTTATGATGTGAAAAATCTGTTATTGAAGTTGATATCGGATATAGAATTAGCTTGTGTGGAAGAAAATTGTGGTTTTTATGTTTTTCATAGCTTGAACAGTATGTTGGGATTTAAGTTTTTAATCCAGGGGTGTCCAACATGAAGCAATATCAATTTGTGTCTAAGTTAACTCAAATTGATAAATTTTCGTCCAGATCTGCTCAACTTAGGAAAATTCTCAACCAGATCTGCTCGACTTAAGGAATTTTCATCCAGGTCTGCTCAACTTGAGAAATTCAAGCCCGGTTTTGCTCAACTTGGAAAAATTCTCACTGCAGATCTGCTCAACTTGGGAAAAATCTCATCTAGAACTGCTCAACTTGGGAAAATTCTCACTCCAGATCTGCTCAACTTGGGAAAAATCTCATCTAGATCTGCTCAACTTGGGAAAATTCTCACCCCAGATCTGCTCAACTTGGGAAAATTCTCATGCAGATCTGCTCAACTTGGGAGAATTCTCGTCCAGATCTGCTCAACTTGGGAAAATTCTCACCCCAGATCTGCTCAACTTGAAAAAATTCTCGTCCAGATCTGCTCAACTTGGAAAATTCTCACCCCAGATCTGCTCAACTTGGGAAAAATCTCATCTAGATCTGGTTAACTTGGGAAAAATCTCATCCAGTTCCTCTCAACTTGGGAAAATTCTCACAA
Organism: Chironomus tepperi; assembly: GCF_022539635.2. Lineage (NCBI taxonomy): Eukaryota > Metazoa > Arthropoda > Insecta > Diptera > Chironomidae > Chironomus > Chironomus tepperi. Next base: position 1,205,491 of record NW_027226583.1, read on the forward strand.
CAGATTTGCTCAACTTGTGAAATTCCGGTCAAGGTCCGCTCAACTTGAGTAATCCCATCCAGAGCTCATCCAGATCTTCTAAACCTGGAAAAGTATTGTCCAGATCTGTCCAATATTCCCAACTTCAACACCATTATTAGTGCCATTTAGCCAATACATTATTATCCTTCTTTAAACAATATTTCATGTCCTTATCAAAAGTGTCACCTCACATCATACTAATCATGTGCTATATAATCAACAATAAACCTCAAACACATACATAAACATGAGCTATTGCAAGCAAAACAAAAAAATGAGCATATTAAATTGACATCTGTGCACACAGCGGACGAGAATAAGGACGACAAGCAAAAAAGCCTTTATCATGAGACTGAGTATGCGATCGTCAAGAATGTAAGTAAGATGAATTAATGTACATCAATTTTGGCTACCAAACATTGCCATTACTAATGTCCATACTTCTTTACTATGAATGAAAAAGGTTTCATTTTCAAGTGATTGTTGCGTATTATTGATTGGACTTGATGTGAAACAGCATATTGGCAATATTTGGTATTAGTGTTTCAGCCCTAGCCCTTATGAAATATGATTTGATTGTATCAATTGATAGATGATAGTTTTTTGTTTGGGATGATGTAGCTATTGAGGGGATTATGTGCATATGGTTGATGTAATTTGAAGTTATTAGGGATGATTACAAAATTGCAAAACGATGTAAATTATGAATTGATGCAAAATGAGAACAAGAACCTAAAATTGATGCAAAATGAGAAACATGAACCTGAAATTGATGCAAAATGAGAAGCAAGAACCTAAAATTGATGCAAAATGAGAAGCAAGAACCTTAAATTGATGCAAAATGAGAAGTAAATACCTAAAATTGATGCAAAATGAGAAGCAAGAACCTAAAATTGATGCAAAATGAGAAGCAAGATCCTAAAATTGATGCAGAATGAGAAGCAAAACCTAAAATTGATGCAGAATGAAAAGCAAAAACCTTAAATTGATGCAAAATGAGAAGCAAAAACCTAAAGTGGATGCAAAATGAGAAGCAAAAACCTAAAATTGATTCAAAATGAGAAGCAAAAACCTAAAATTGATGCAAAATGAGAAGCAAAAACCTAAAATTGATGCAAAATGAGAAGCAAAAACCTAAAATTGATTCAAAATGAGAAGCAAGAACCTAAAATTGATGCAAAATGAGAAGGAAGAACCTAAAATTGATGCAAAATGAGAAGCAAGAACATAAAATTGATGCAAAATGAGAAGCAAAAACTCAAAGTTGACTCAAAATGTGAAGCAAGAATCTAAAATTGATGCAAAATTAGAAGCAAATCTAAAATTGATGCGAAATGGGAAGCAAGAACCTAAAATTGATGCAAAATGAGAAGCAAAAACCTAAAATTGATGCAAAATGAGAATCAAGAACCTAAAATTGATGCAAAATGAGAAGCAAGAACCTAAAATTGACGCGAAATGAGAAGCAAAACCTAAAATTGATGCAAAATGAGAAGCATGAACCTAAAATTGATGCGAAATGAGAAGCAAGAACTAACAATTGATGCAAAATCAGAAGCAAAACCTGAAATTGATGCAAAATGAGAAGCAAGAATCTTAAATTGACGCAAAATGAGAAGCTGAATTGAAAATAGAAGCAAAACCTAAAATGGACACAAAATGTAGAATTGACGCAAAACGAGAAGCAAAACTTTGAAATTGAAATTTTTTTAAACTCTAATCCTTCAAATCCAACGAAGCTTATCTTTAAATCACATCCGAAAATTGAAAAATAAAATATTTACCAAAATAAACATCAGCAAAAGTTATAAAAAAGAAGTCCTTGAAATTTTTTTTTTTTTTTTTACCTAATCAGCAATTCCGCAAGTCAAATAACATAAAAAACTTTTTTTATATAATTTCTTCTTACACACATCCACATTAAGCTGAATCCTCCTTTTTATTCTGTTTAGAATAATAAGAACATATCTTTTCATTTGAATTTTTGGTGCTTCCTTCCGTCTTACTTACCCAGTTCTTTCAACAATTTCACTTATTCATGCAGTAAAAACATACGATATTGCCACTTCCAACTGTGAGGTAATTTAAGCAACTAATTTTATCACCAATGTTATTTCTTCTTATTCCATTTCGTACAGCAGTCAGTAACTGTATGCAGTTAGTTTTTTTTTTTTTCTCTTAGCTTCCTCAATTTCCCCTGGGATATTCTTCATTTGCAATCTCATGAAGTGAATGATGATTTCAATGTTTGAATCTTACTTTCTCATTTCAGAGGAATTTAAGTAGGTTGAAGATATTGTGTTAAGATGCACTATGGATTTTATGTACTTTACTTTCTGTTTACAGAATGAATTTACAGATTCTTAAAGAATTTGTTGCGATGGTTGTAGTGATGAAGATGCAATCAGGCACAGTTTAGTACAGTCAGGTACAGGAAGGCACAGTCGGTCACAACAAGTCACAGTCATACACAGTCAGTCACAGTCAATCACAGCCAATCACATCCAGTCACCGTCAATTACAGTCAATAAGCACAGTCATGCATAGTCAGTTCCTATCAGGTACAACCAGACTCATTTAGGCACTTTCAGTTATGTCAGGCAGTCAGGTAATTGATCATAGAAACTCAAAATCACGCACGTGATAATCAGGCACAGTCAATAACAGTTAGTTACAATTAGATACAGTCAGTAACAGTCAATCAAAGTCATTCACAGTCACTACCGGCAATTACAGTCAGTCACAATTAGTCGCCTCCAGTCGCACCTACAGTCAGAATCAGTTATGCACATTCAGGTGCAATCAGGCAGTCAGTTCGATCATAGTCAGTCATAATCACACACATAACAGTCAATAACAGTGAATCACAGTCAGTCATTGCTAGTTACAGTTAGCTACAGTCACATCCAGTCAGTCACAGTCAATCACAATCAGTTACAGTCAAGAAAAGTCAGTCTCAGTCAGTCTCAGTCAGTCTCAGTCAGTCTCAGTCAGTCTCAGTCAGTCTCAGTCAGTCTCAGTCAGTCTCAGTCAGTCTCAGTCAGTCTCAGTCAGTCTCAGTCAGTCTCAGTCAGTCTCAGTCAGTCTCAGTCAGTCTCAGTCAATCTCAGTCAGTCTCAGTCAGTCTCAGTCAGTCTCAGTCAGTCTCAGTCAGTCTCAGTCAGTCTCAGTCAGTCTCAGTCAGTCTCAGTCAGTCTCAGTCAGTCACAGTCGATCATAGTTAGTCACTGTCATTATAGACAATCACAATTGCTTACAGTCACTTAATGTCACTAACAGTCACTCACAGGCAGGCACAATCAGATTTATTTAGGAACAGTTAGCCATAGTCAGTCACAGTCAGTCACAGCTAGATATAGACAGACACAAACAACCAGACCATGAAGATCCTCAAAATAATTGCTCGAATACAAAAGTATTTCCTCCGAGGTATAAAAATAGAAAGTAAATTCCAATCTTGAAGAACCCTTGAGTTTGAAATGATTCCAATTGAACTATGGAGTGGAATTTAATGCCATGATTTAATGATGATATTTACTACAATAATTAAAGTACTTGGAATTATATTCATTTAAATTATCTTGTGTAAGCAGCAATGATCTATCAAGATGCCCTACATTCCCCCAATCACAATCCATAAATTAAATTATGCAATAAAATAAAATTCCTATAAAATAAATCTCACCGTACTTTAAAAATCTTTAACCTTCCGACCAACAAATTTTCAATTTACATCCTATATTTTTTTATTGGGAGGGTAAGTCATACCTGCCTGCCTTAAAGTGTATTTGCATCAAGAGTCACAATCCCTAATTTTTTATTCGTACAATTTATTGTCATTGATGAAGACTTCTTTATAATATCGTAAATGGAAATTTATATCTTGACTCTCTCTTTCTCTCTCACTCACTCACACTCTACAAGGCATATGAAAATAGTAATAAAAACAAGCGAAAATTGAAATTTATGTGTAAATAAATTTTTTTGCGTATATTTAATCTGTTTACGCATACGTAGGCGTACATGCAGGGGTGTGATCAGGATTGAGAGGGGATTATGGTTTGGGGGTCAATCACATGCCCACTCTACCTTTTTGGGGAGAAATTCTTCAATTTACCAGGAGTATACCATGAGTAAAATTCTAAAATTCTTATATATTTTTGAAACTAAACCCCCCAACATTTATCTCCAATCCCCCAATCATGACCACCAACCCTCACCTCCAATCCTCACTCCCAACTCATACTCTCAGCCTTCACCCCTAAGCTTCATTCCCAATACTCACTCCTAACTCTCACTTCCAAACCATCACATCCAACTTTCATCAACAGCCCTTACGACCAACTCTCAACTCCGAACCCCAACACTCACTCTCAACCTTCACCCCCAAACCCTCATCCTCAACTCTCACTCCACTCCCAACACTCACTCCAAAATCTGATCCTACATCTCACCCAAACCCTTACTCCGAAACCTCATCCTCAACACTCACCTTTAACCCTAAGCCCTAACTTCCGAGCCACATTCCTTATCATCTCCACCAATACTCAACCCTCACCCCCCATTCCTCACTCCCAAATCTCACCCTCAATCCTCAACTCCAATCATCAACCATCAACCCTCACTTCCAACCGAGACCTTCTTCTCTCAACCCTCACCTCCAACCGTCATCCCTCAACCCTCACCTCCTACCAAGACCCAAGACCGTCAACCCTCAATCCTCAACCCTCAGCTCCAACCATGACCTCCAAGCCTCAACCCCAACGTTCACTCTCAACCCTCAATCCTTACCTCCAATACTGATCCCAAACACTCACCCCAACTACTACTCCAAACCCTCAACCCTAGTCTTCACTTCCAATGCTGGCCCCCCAATCCTTAACCTTAACCATGATTTCAAACCTTCACCCAAAACACTCACCTCCAACCCTCACTCCCGACCCACAACCTTGACCCATACTCCCAATCTCTCAGCCCAATCTCCAACTCTTCCGTGGGGTTGCGCACCCCTCTTTGGTCCTCAAAAAATTACATTCTATACTCCTGCATAAACATATTGAGGACATAAACACAATAGTAAAAGAGAAATTAAGTTTATGCATATGATATGAATTAACCTATTTGGTAGTAATTAAGCAAGATTGATGCCCATTGGATTATTCCAACACAATGAGACAACCTTCAATATTTATTTTTATCACCTTTTACGCACATTCACTTTACCTGACGACTATGTATTATCTGTGCTGATATTCTGTGCTGTACATTCCTTATTTATTTCGATGGTGGCTTAAATCGCGCGGTTATCACATAAAAATAATGACAAATAAATCTTCGTTTATGGCCGTATAATGTTCCATTGTTACAATTCTGTACCATTGAGAGTCATTTTTACATGAAATAAAATGGAATTTTTCTCTCTTTTTTATGTCGACTTTTCAGTCTTTTTTTCAAAAGGATACTTAAAACTGTGAAAAGTGACAACAGAAAAAAGTAAGTTAGTATGTTGGACAGATATATGGACAACTTTTAATGGTTATTGAGCAGATATAAATAGATACGGCAAAAAAAGAAAGTTTAAAGTGAATTATAATTTTGAAAATTTAACGGTTTTTGAAAACTTTTTTAAATTTTTGCAAAATGATTTTTTTTATATCTATAAAAATTTAACGACTTTTTGAATTTTTGAAATTTTAACGGTTTTTTGAAAACTTTTTAAAATGTTTTTTTTTTTATATTTTTAAAAATTTAACGTCCTTTTAAACTTTGAAAATATAACTAATTAATTTTTGAGATTTAGTTAATTTTTGACATTAGAGTAACCTTTGAAATTTTTTGTTATATATTTATTTATTGTGCTATAATTTGTGTTTCAATGAATTTTGATAAATTAAGACTGATTTAAGGTAATCTGTGTGACTTTTCTGTGTGGTTTTGTTAGCATTGAAATTAGGGTATCACGAAGTTTCAAGACCGAGACTACCCGAAAAATCTTGATCTCGGTCTTGGTAACGAGAATCCTCAATTTGAGAGCATGAGGATATAGGATTATACTAGAGTATTTCAATCTTACAGCTGAATTTAAAGGTATGCATGATATCTTTCGGCTTTTCATCTACATAGTGCCTTAAACTGTATTTATTTTATAATATTCTTGGTGAGCCCAGTATTATCCTTAGTATGAGCAATCAGCAGACGAAAACCTGCAATATTCATCATCTAAGAGAAGCTATGGATCATAGCCAAAAAAGTAAGCAATCAACCTTTTTCTTAATGAATCTGTTCATGTGACGTGACATCGAATACTAGGGGAAATGGGGGGTAATTACGATGTTGAAATTATCAAGCATTTCGATGAACAAACTGAGAGGGAGTAGGTCACCTAATTAATTTCCTAGCTTCCTGTTGAACATGATCCAAATTCAGTGATGCCCATCTTAAATTCAATTTTAGAAGTCACTTATGCATGCCTTTCATTTCTATTTTATAGATAACAAAAGTTCAAAACTGTGACCTTGAGTAAGTGATAAGTCAGCACAATCATCATCAACCTAAGCTGAAGTACATCATAGATCACAACTTTTACCTTGACAACCTAAAGAATCAGAGCAAGTAAGTCTAATAAAAATAACTAACATACCCAAAAATGAACAACAAATCCCATTATCACAAAGAAAAAAAAAGAGCTTCTTGAGAAATCTGTAAAGAGGACTCTTGAGCACTTCAGCTCTAAAATTAAATTACATGTCGTATATTTTATCAAAAAATGTCTTTTTTTTCGGGTCCTTTTTAACATTCTTTATCCACTAACACAACCATAAAAATGTATTTCATACGATTCCATGTGGAATGTTGATGTCTAATTTCTAATCATTTTTTTGTGTTCTGTAGACGATACCAGAGTTGGTGGGAGTACAATGATAAGGCATCTCCACTTGAGTCCGGACTCTATGGAGTCCATGGAGTCTCATACAAAATTATATTTTTTTCAACATTTTTTAAAAAAAATTTTAAATTTTAAAATAAACAAATTTTAAATTTTTTTATTTAACAACAATTTTTTTTATCATTTTTAAATTTTTTTCAAATATTTAAAATTTTTAAAATTTTTTTTAAAATTTAAATTTTATCCAAAATTTTTTTTACATTTTTAAACTTTTTTCAAATTTTTTCAAATTTTTTCTCCAAATTTCATTCAAATTTTTTTAAAATTTCTTTAAGTTTTTTTAAAATTTTTATTCGTTTTTTTGTAAATTTTAAATTTTTTATATTTTTTTAAAACCTTTCAATTAATTAATTTAATTTTTTTTTCAAGTTTTATTAAAATTTTTTTAATTTTTTTTTAAATTTTTTCAAATTTTTTTAAAACCTTTTTCTAAATTTCATTAAAATTTTTTTAAAAATTTTTAAATGCTTTCAAATTTTTTTAAATTTCATTCAAAATTTTTTAAAATCTTTTAAATTTTTTTTTCAAATTTTTTTTTGAATTTTAAACTTTTTTATAATTTTTTTAAAACTTTTTAAGTTTTTTAAAGTTTTTTTTAAATTTTTTTTAATTGTTTTTAAAATTTTTTTAATTTTTTTTTCAAAGTTATTCTAAATTTATTTTAAATTTTTTAATTTTTTTAAAATCTTTTAATATTTTTTAAAACTTTTTAAATTGTATTTTAACAATTTTCAACATTTTTTAAAAAAACTGTAGTCTGGACTCCCAACAAACAAATGGAGTCAGACTCCACGGAGTCCAGACCCTCATAGTCCTCCCAACTCTGTACGATACAAACAATATTTGATGCAACTTTAAACAGTTGTCTGTTAGTTTTGTGTCGTGTTTAAAGATTATCAGTAAGTGTGAAACAACAATTTTATGTGTCACTATGGCACTTGACACTTTGGTATCATTTCTTTTCCACTATTGTAAATTGTTTTTTATATTTTGTTGTTCTGGAAATTTTATACTGATAACAAGTCGGCGGCATTGAATCGTCAACGATAGAAAAAAGTTTTATAATGTAATTTTCCATAAACAAAGCTTGATGAGATAAGAGAAGTGAGATGCAAAGACTTGTAATTCAAATGAGATTATAGCTGGATGTTTATTTATTGAAATTAGCTGCATTTTCCCTTCACTTCCATGTTCAACGATTATCGTTAGACGTTAATTGGATGTTTAACTTTCCGCTCTGTCGATTTGCCTTCGACTTTCAATGTGATTTGTGTTTCTTCTTGTACTCGAAGACGAAGAATGTTTTCTATGGTTATTGCCGTTTATATTCAAACCGTACTCAAATTTAATTGATTTTCTTGGAAAGAATGTTAGTGTTTAGGAAATATTATTTTTAATGTACAGATTTTTGATTTTTTCGAGTGTCTAAATTGTGGCTTCTAACTTCTAAAACGTGGCTTTATGAGTCTAAAGTGTAGCTTCACAAGTAAAGCAAGGCTTTGAATCCAAGCTTATGAAGCGAAGCATTAAGAATCGAGGTTTCTAAATAGCGGTTCTTTGAGTCGAAACGTCTAAAGCGTAACTTTAAAAATTATCATAAATCGCGACTTTATGATACAAAGCGTCTAAAGCATGCATTTACTAGTCGAATCGTTTCGTAGTGAGGCTTAATGAATTAGCTAAAATGCATTAAATAAGTTTAAATAGTCCATGATTCTGAATAGTATTTGCAGTATTGATTTATTAGTCAAAGTATCTGAAATAATGCTTTATGATTTGAAGGTTTTTATGCGTGGCTTTTTGAACAGCACTAAAAAGTTGATTTAATATTCGGAACGTTTGATTTATGACTGTATGATTTACAGTGTCTGAAGCGTACCTTTATTAATTGAAGAGTCTGTAATGTGATTTTATGAGTCAAAGTGTCTAAAGCGTAGCATACGGAGCGTGGCTTTATGAGTTACAATATCTGAAGTGATGCCTTATAATTAGAAGCATCTGAATCCTGCGTTTATGAATAAAGGCAGCTAAAGAGTGGCTTTAGAAGTCAAATAATCTAAAGCGTTGCATTGTGAATCGATGCGTCTAAAAAAAGGCTTTATGAGTTAATGCATCTGAAGTAGTATTTTTTTTAAGTTGAAGCTTATGAAGCGTGGCTTTATGAGTAGTGACATTTAAAGCACGGCTTTTAAGAGTCATTGCTTTATGAGTTGAATTATCAAAGCATTTTTTACTAGTCAAACTGTCTAAAGCTAGGCTTTTTGAGTTAAAGCATCTAAATTGAGTCCTTATTTATCGAATCTTTTGAAGCCAGGCTGGCTTTATTAGTTGCAGAAGTAGGAGGTAGAAGCAACACTTCAGAAATTAAGCATAATTTGCCTTATAAAACAACGACTAACGTTAATAAACACAATATAAATTTTACGGTTCGAATATAATTTTGAAATTTTAAATCCCTTATCTTCCAGTTGTTGCTTTGCTATTGACACAAAATCCTTTAGCTCATTATCTCCAATAAATTTTCTTGCAAGGAAGTAAAATAAAATTTATCTATAACAACTGCAAATGTGAACAAAAAAAAAAATGTTTCTTGGATTTGTTAACATGAAGCTGAATATAACCGATATATATGTGCTGGATAGGAAGTACTGTATATGATGAATATAAAAAATGTTGTTTACATTAAAACCACATATAGAAAAAATTTGAATACATTTTGTAACTGTTACAAGAGAATAAATATTGCGTTATTTAACAATTAAATGCACACATCACATCATATTGCAAGTAGCAGAACAAGAGTATAGCACATATATAGTAATAATAATAATGTTGTGCATATATGAACAAGGGGTTCATTACGGGTTGCATTTAAATACCATGCACACACATATATATAGCAGAGCTGTTACATATTTTAAGTCATAAATTATAAACAGAACAATCCTCAGAAATATAAAAAAAAAAAAATAATTTAAACATGGAACATTGGTAGAAATGGGAAATAATTTATGGCCACAGTTTCATGTTAATGTTTTCCTCATGTTACAGTTGCTGCTCGTTCAATTGAAAAAAGTTTTTTTTTTTTTTTAAATTTTATTGCCATTTCATTTCGATTTTTTACATTTTTTAATTATTCTTCATAAGCAAATTGTTTATGCCTTGACTTGCCTGGTGCTAAGTAGCTGATGATGCTTATGATTTTTTTTTAATTACGTTCCTTTTTTGGAATTTTTAATGAATTTTTCATGTCTAGTTTCGCTGTATTTTTTTGAAATATCATTTCCCGAGGAGCACAAATGATGAAGGCTTCGACATTTACTTACAGATTTTTTGAACAAGCTGGATTCAGCAAATACTACAACTTTAACTTATTTTAGCCAATTCAGCCAATTTAGCTGAATTCATCCAATTTAGCAAATTTAGTAGAATTCAGCCAGTTCAGCAATTATAGCTGAATTGAACTAATTCAACAAATTTAACTGAATTCAGCCAGTTCTGCAATTATAGCTGAAATAAACTAATTCAGCAAATTTAACTGAATTCAGCAAGTTCAGCAATTATAGCTGAATTGAACTAATTCACCAAATTTAGCTGAATTCAGCGAGTTCAGCAATTATAGTTGAATTGAACTAATTCAGCAATTTTAGCCAGTTCAGCAAATTTAGCTGAACTCAATTAATGCAGCAATTTTAGCTGAAATCATCTGAATTCAACCAATATGGCAACTTTAGCTGAATTCAGTGCATTTAGCAATTACAACTGAATTTTAGCTGAATTCAGTAACTTAAAATGAGTCAATTCAAGCCAGCAAACAGATCAAGTGTGATCCATGGCCTCTCTCAGTCGGTGCCTGAAACTGGCTTTATCGCTGGCTACTGCTTGTCAATTACCAATTCCAAGTGTGACACTAGCTCTATGGACAGCTTCTTTCCATGAGTTCTTTGGCCTACCGCGCGATCTCTTTCTTCGAAACGGAAATCTGAAATGACATTTGGCAGCCAAATCGATGCCCAACGATGAAAATTTCCATTTGGTGCTATTTTATGGCTTAAAAGAAGTTTAGCGGAATCGAGAAGTTCCGTTGCAGAACCTTCATCAATTATACCACTCGGAATTTTGAATGGAAATTACTTTCTGCTGTTTACATCAGATTTACGATTTTTATGGCTGCTCTTAAAATGTAGTTTGGAACTAACAATTTACATATTCAGGCTAAATTGTTTTCATGTTATGACTACTGCATTTGTAATTTTAATGCACATTTTTTATTCTTCAATTTCCTTTTTTTTAGTTTGAAATCTTTCAACAAATTAATACCTAGAACTACAGCAATGCATAACAATATAGTAACATAATAATGTGCACAAAAGGATCAAAAGAAATTGTAAAGTTTTTGATAGAAGCACGTTTCATACTTTTTTGTTTCATATAATGTGATAGTTTTTAATTTGTGTTGCTTTACTTTGAAGATTTTTTCATGCTTTGAATTGTTGATTTACTTAAATAATTGTTTTGGATGGGAATTTTGATTTATTAAGGTTGGGTTCATTCATTTATGATGTTTAGCATTTAATAGAGATGAGTAGCTTAATTGAACAATTAATAAAAAATAAAGCAGTTAAAAGTTAACAGCTCTATATTAGCACAATGTTGTCCAAGAATTTTTGAGACACGGCACACCTTGATGGTTAGCCACGGCTAAAATGCAAGAGACAAGTGCCACATTTCTTAAAAATTTGGACGTCACGCAATTTGAACAATACTGTCAAGCCTAATAAAAATGTGTGGATATGTGTGGATATTCACACATTTTCCACACGTATCCACAAATTTTTACATGTGACATATTTTCAAAGCACACCAGATTCTGCTTTTAACAACCCTGGTCATAAGGATCGTCTGACAATTATGTAACCCTAAATATAACGCCTTTAGATTTCTCCCGACTGTAACGGTTTGTAACAAAATCATCAAAACCAAAATTTGTAACTCTGTAACAGAGTCATAACCCTTCATCTATGAAACCATTTATGAGAGGATCGGGGTCTTTATGTAATGATCTAAGGGGAGGGGTTAGTTTGAGATTTTATTACAAAGGAACGGGTTTGTTGGTAGTCATAAAGTGGATTTTTTGTAATATTTAAAAAGTGAAGTAATCCTAATGTAAGCTAATAATACTGTAGAATTCATGATTCTAAGAATAATTGCGGGTCAATATTTGATGATAATAAGCTCCTGTTGATCCATTTTGAATCGTAGGGCATTAATTAAGCGGTTAAACTGGTTTCATTTTGTTGCTCTGCCTCCTTCTCTACGATTGTACGCCAAGTGTTTGAAGGGTCTACATTTCCTGTTTTTGAAATGTGCAGGCCTAAAGGTTTGGTCTGTTACTTACATATACTTCGTCCAAATTTTCAAATCGTCGTTTTTGGTATGTATACCTTAAATTTTGGATTAACCCTACAATAATGTTTGATTTCTGAGATTAATGTGTAATAACACCAAAATCTTGCATTGCAATAACTTTAGATATTTTGCAGATATTTTCAAATTTACCACCAAAATAATCATTCAATTATGAAAAACAATATAAACGGAAAATTTTATTCATGCAAGTATTATGTATATTTTCTTTATGACATTGTAACTCTTTTAACTTATTTGTGTGATATTAAGAAATTTAAGACACATTTTGAACATGTTGCAGTAGGGGAGCGGTCTATCTGGGAGAGTTGTAAAGAGAGAGAGTGTCCTTATCGTGTTAAGGAATAACGAACGTTTTTTAAAAATTAAAACTAATTCTTAGAAAATTTATTGCTTTAATCACATGGCCTTGGGGTACAACAGAGTACTACTTATATGGGCTAAAATGACTAGGAATTAGGGTTTCCAGAATTCGCGTTTCTGTGAGATTTCGGGAATCGTGCACGGTAACAGGAATGATCTTCGGGAACGATAATATTGCGGGAATATACCTGTTTTTAGAAATTCTACTATGAATGACTAGAAAGAACAAGTTTCGAATGTTATGGACTGATAACGACTGAAAATAGTTGAGATTGACAGAAAACAACCGAAAATGATAGTAAATGATATGAAATGACAGAAAACTACAAAAAATTACACAAAACGATAGGGAATGACAGAGAATTATAGAAAATAGAGAATGACAACGAACACTATCGACATATCAGTCAGAATGACTATGATATGGTGTAAATATGACACAAGATCTGCCAGCGATAGGGCCAGTTTTAGACGCCAATTTAAAAGGAACACAAACGATCTTTCGATGTGTAATAAGTAAGTTAGTGAATATGAAACAATATTTTCCTAGTCGGTATAACTAGATTGGTACAAAATTGAATAACGCTTGACTAAGATTTGCCAGGATGTGTAAGCCTGCAGTTTCTACTGCTCTAGATGCGTATCCAAATGATCAGGCCTGCAACTGCAAAATGCATCTGTTTGAATTATATTTAGATTAGATAGCCTACGCTGAATAAAGATTGAGCCTACAAAATGTTCAAAAGAGTAAAAAATGCGTTTTATGGTCAATACAAGTTACTTATATCCACCACTAATTCACTCCTTCTTTTTTCCCATACATTTCTTAATGCGTGATTCTGAGAGTACGCACAAACACATACATGCGTATATAATAAAAAAAAAAATTGTATAAATTAATAACATAAAAGCGTTCCATAAAGTTTTTTTCCATTTTTTTTCAGTTCCCTTTTTATGAAGAGATATGCGTAAAGAATGAAATAAGAAAGCACACACAAAAAAATATGAAACTTTTCATTCAATTCAAACTCAATGGATTCTTTTTTATTTCACTTTCAACGCCTTAAAACGCTAAAAATTTCGTGTCTTTTAAGGCTGATGATGAACAAGAGTGCGAATAAAAATTATGATATTCACATTTTTTTTTCGTGTATGGCAATACATCTTATTAACATTACAATATCTTCATAAAAAGTCGTCACCCAAAGTACTTTACTCTTTATTGTACATAATATGTATATATCTTTGCATTTATGCTGTACATAATGTGATACATCAAAGTTATTAGTATTAACATGAAAGGGATCATAAAATTGAGAGGGGAACGGAAATACTTTATTTTTTCTTACTTTGCCTTGCTATGCCTTGTGCGAAGAAGAAATATGATCAACATAAAAATGTGTACTTAACATATTATATTTGCATACATGATTATATAACTCTTGTACTTTAACTCATTTTCTAACTCTTTTTTTTTTTCAAAAAACGCGATGATTTTTGGAAGTAATGTGATGGTGGGTATGCATTTTGGGATGCTGTACAGGGGCATATTTGGCCGAAGGAATCCAACGATAGAGTCTTTTTAGGCGTTATCTGAGGCAGGCCATAGATCAAAAATGATCTGCACATCCAGCGAGGTAAATAAGTTAGTAAGATCCGATACATCCCTAAATTTGGGATTTTGTAAATCTACCCCGAATATCACAAGTTTGTTAATCGATTCAAAATCTGGTAACAATCCGATATGTCTCTAAAAAAGTCTCGCTATTCGGGCACATGTAAGACATGATCAGAGGTACGCGAGTAGCCAAAGAACTCATAAAAGGAGGCTGTTCATGAATTTGTACAAACTAGGTGACAGAGCCAGCGACAGATTCAGATGAAAAGCCGTTTGTTGTAACCTAAGCTTCACTTAGGAACATGGTTGCAGTAAGTAACTCCGTTCATAGAGATAAGATCATCCTCTCTGTTTGGCTGATATATCTCTGCATTGCTTCTAAATTTTTAATGATCCCTTTCTTTTTGGCCTAAAGATGATTCTTGGAATCTTTATCTCAAATACACCAACCGCATGCTCGTCTGCAACAGTCATATTCCATGACTCTTAGCTATATAGAGCTATTGCTCGTGTCTATGGTTTCCAGAATTCCCGTTCCCGTTCTAGGGAATTCCCGGGAAATATCTTGTTTTTAGAAACCCTAGTCATGTCAGCTTCTTATAAATGACTAATTTGGTCAGCTTTAAGATTCGCTTTGGCACTAGTAGATGCTTTACTATGAAATATGACAGTGTGCACTAATATCTACCAAGATCCTCTGTCTAATCTCTATTAATGTGTCTAAGTTGTTGCTTAAAATAGATCCAAATCAGACCAAATCATTGCCGACCTCGAATCTCTTATCTTCAATGATTAGGTGTGTGCCAACCATCTTTCTTGACTTCTCTGAAGCGGCAATCATCAGTGATTTCGGCTTATCCTCATTTAATTTAAATCCTATTATTTTGGTTTCTCGCTCTATTCTAGTGTAAGCATCGGCGATGGATTTGATATTGCTGCCCACAATGACTACATTGTAAGCAAATCCAAGGCAAAAGTGGATCTAAAATGCTATTTTTAGCGTTTCTAAACGTTTTCTAAGAACTCTTTCTTGAGCTCTATCTTACTGCGTCACTAACATACTACACCAGACACACTAGACCCTGGAATTCTAACGCATTTTATAATTACCCTTCCTATCATTACCACACATAGAACTAAAAAAAAATATGTATAAAATGTCGGCTTAATTCATTCTTGATACGCACTAAAAAGCACGATTTATACGTCAGTTCTTTTATTCAGCCAGAATCCTTACACGCAATGTATGTGTGTGGCCTCCACTTGGGGAATGTTTTTTTTTTCTTATTCAGCCTCGCATGATAAAATGAAATGACAAATTTTCATTCACACACACGCACGTAGTGTGAAATTTGTCGTCGAAAAGGAACTAAATTGTGTAAGGTTGAATATGAAGGACATGTACAGCCACAGTACTGTTTGACATTCGTTGGACCATTAATTTATCAGCCCAGGTTGACTCAATTAGAACTTTTACAATTTCTCATTTTTGTTTTTTCTCTTGTTGATTAACAACATTTTACGGCATCTCATTTTTCACCATTCACGTTCTCATGTTTGTAATCACGCATTACAGTATGCACGTTTTATTTTACTTTTTGTTTTTACTTAAGTAAATATTTAACAATGTGAATTGATGACACAAACATAGAAACAAATGTATTATTGTCAGTGAAATTCTCATGAGAAAATAAAAATTCAATTTTTTGAGTGTCTATTTTTCATGAAGGGGTATCCATTTTTGAAAATTATTGGAGATTGAGGATTTGAGGTTTTGGTCTTCTCACGCCTTTTTCCGTCCTATCCCGTTTTCTTACGTCCTCTCACGTCCTCTCCCATCTTTTCTCGCCCTCTCCTGGTCTCTCTTGTCATCTCTTTTCTTCTCTCGTCCTCTCTTTTCCTCTCTCGTCCTCTCCCATCCTCTCACGCCCTCTCACGTCCTCTCTTTTCCTCTCTCGTCTTCTCACGTCCTCTCTCGTCTTTGCCTGTCCACTTCCATTCTCTCACGTCTTTTCTCATCCTCTCACGTCCTCTCATATCCCATCACGTCTTCTTCCGTCTTCTCTCGTCATCTCCTGTCCTCTCTCATCCTCTCACATCCTATCTCGTCCTCTCCCTTCCTCTCTTATCCGATCACTTCTTCTCCCGTCTTCTTCTCGTCCTCTCTCGATCTCTCACTTCTACTCACGTCCTTTCTTATCCGATTCCGTCCTATTTCCGTCCTTAAGAGCAACAGGAACAAAAATTCAGCACCTTATTGATGTTAAGTCGGTTTTGTCAAGAAACTTCTAGTCCTTTTAATCCTTAGCATCTTCTAGTCCTGACATAGACACGTATATTTTCAAAATCCTACTTTTGTTCACCTCAAAGTCGTCAATTTTAATTAAAAAATTCCAAAACATGAGTCACCCTATCGCTATTTTTCAAAACCATTTCAAAAAATTGTCTCATGACAGACTTCCTCACACCTCACTAACATCAATCAAAAAGTCAACAGTGGAAGCAAATTACAGACACGTCTACTTTAATTCTCTCATTTAACTTCATAATTTCTTCTTAGTTCTTGATAATTTTTCAAAAGATTTTTATCATTATAGTCATGTAAAATAAGGTATGTGAAAATGACTAGGATTGAGAATATAAACATTCACCAAGGTCAAGGTAATTAATTAGCATCGTTAACATGTTGAAACAGCAGTAAGCTTACATAAGTCGATTCTACATGAGCCTGACGAGGTTAATTAATTGTAATGTTCAAACAACATATTTTACTTAAAGTTTAAAAAAAATAAAAAGGCAGTAAGATGAAGACTACACGCTTCATTATAATTTATGATATGCAAAAATAAAAAGTTCGCAGCTCTTAATTAAATGTATAGTTAAAAGTGTGAGGAATCGCATACATTTTTGGGGTACAACATGTGTTGAAGGTTGAGGATTAAAGCTCATTATAGAGTTGAGAATTAAAAGCACTGAAATTACATAAGTGGGTTTTTATGGTCAACCTCATAAGTTTTAAGTGCCACAATATGTGTGTCCACAGTGTTATGACATGTGTCTGATGTGACATTGCAGCAGTGTTAAATACCAAAAAATTACATTTTTTGGACACTTTAAGATATGTAAATGTCAGCAAAGTGAGATGTTTACTGTGGGTTGGCTTTGTGATAGGCATAAACATGGTTTTACAGTTTTGAGAGCTTTTATGGACAAGAAGGTTGTAAATGTATGACGTATTAGGTGGTTTATAGTCTTGTGTACCAAACAAAAGATGTGAATTCTACTCAATGAATGTGATATTTTACGTCAATGCTACAGGACGTGATACTTGACTCATGTTTAATGCTTGAATATTGAAAAACTGATCTTTATAAAAGGATATCCCCAAGAAATCCCGTAGTCTCGATCTCGGCATCAAAATTCTTAGTTTGGGCCATAAACTAACACGTGCTCATAACTTCTGCCTGTCTTGAATATCCCAGATCGGTAAATTGATTCAATATCCGGCGTCAGGTCAGCATGACTCTGGATAAATACAATCTGGCAACAAGTTAATATAGATTGAAACCGAAACCATCACTAGGTCATTCCAAATTTAAACTGAATCCGGCATTAAATCAGAGTCATGCTTGTCTGTGCCGCATTTTTGACCATTTAGCCGATTTGTGCTATTCAATTTTTTTTTTATAATACTTTAAGTTGAGCAAGTTGAGCAAGTTGAGCAGTTTATTACTTATATTACAAGGGAAACGGCGTCGAGGTGCTCCAAGACCAACATGGCGTAGGACGGTAATGAAGGAATGCCCGTTAAATGCCAAAACTGAGAATTTGTACAAGCTTTGTGATACATCCAGCAACAGAGTTAGATAGAAAGCATTTTGTAGCAACCTAGGTTCCAATTCGGAGCATGGTTCCTGTAAGTAAGTATAGCTTGTAAATGGAAAATTTCTTTAATCTAGGTGACAATTCACTGTCTAGTTAAATTCAAGTTAAATACTTAGTGCAAACTTAGTGCACCCGGGTATTCATCCTGTCGGACACAAACTTTTAAGACTTTTTAATCTTTAATTCCTATTTGTGTTCCCGAGTAACACAAATGGAATGCTAAATGGTCAAATGGCTGCCACATCCCATAAAAACGCTTTATCTGAGTCTTCTTCATTTGTACCTAAATAGCTTCAAGAAAGTAAGCTGAAGTCTTGCTGAAGTCAATTGAATTCGACTGGACTAAGGATTCTCGAGATCAAGTCTTAGACTTTTCAGATTTGTCGTAATCAAAACTTCAAATAATTCCCTTGTAGTCTCGGACTTGGTCTTCTTCTTGGCTCCGGTGTCTTTCATAGTCTCAGTTTCTAGACACCATGATTACAACTTCCAAAATCCATAAATTACAAAATTCCAACATCAATTTTCCACAAGCTAAGCACAAAATTAGTTCAACCAACCATAATTGCATCAATAAAAAATTTGACGATTTTCAATTAAAAATCAAGACCTTTTGTGAACTTAAGTTCCATTTAAGTGTCTCTCGACAGTTGCAGCAGTCACTAAATTATCAATTCAATGAAGTCATCGAAAGTAAACACAATTTATTTTTCGTCAATAAATATAAAAAAATTTTGAACTTTCTGAACTCACATTCAGCGTCTTCTTATCATCCACTCAGAATTTATGTTCATATTTTTTATTGAGAATTTATTCCAAAATTTGAAATGCAAAATTTTTTTATATTTTCGAATTGAGGAAGTTTGGCATTTTTATGCTCGTTTGGTATAAAAAATTTTAATGACATAAAAAATATTTTTAATCACTGCCATCATTATCGTGCATTTGAGTGGATTTAAAGAGGCTTTTTTTGTGTGTAAAACTTTAAAATTTTTATTTAACGATGAAAAATTGTTGAAATTTTTTTTCCATATTTCCACTGACTATATATCATGTGAGAATTACTGACCCATGTATGTAAATGACAGGTCAAGGTAGTCAGACTAAAGCTGCTCTTTTGTTGAATGCAGCGAAAAAAAAGTGAACATAAATGCTCATTAACCTTTGTTGTCTGAGCTTAAAATACATATTTAAATATTGCTTTATGGGACTACAAAGCTATTTACAATTGTTCTTTGTAACAGTCAAAGTGATGGAATTAATGGAATTGTAAAAATAAATATTCCGAGATAAAAAATGACTTTTTTAAAAAATTACATTGTAAAATAATAATGCTTTGAGGGTAGACATGCTATTTAATTTGAATAAAGTTTAAAATGTTAATTTGTAGATTCGGAAATTTTTAATTGTTGATGACAAATTTGTATCAATTGGTTGAAAGGCTTGGGAGCCGTTCTGTAATTAAGTTACACAAAAACGAGAATTTCTAGACCCCCTCCCTCCTCGTTCTTGTGTTTAGGCTGTTACAAAATTGTAGAACTCTCAAAAAGCGAACGTAGTAACTGAACAGTCCCTTGATGTGTTTCATGAAACATTGTGAGAAGGGAAAATGGGGAAAGGGTTACTTGCTGAATTACTTACTGGAACTGTTACTTCCTTGGCTGGGGCGTACGGGGGCCCATTGTCGCGTTTAAAGAACTCTGTAGACAGCTATTTCTTTCGATAACTTCTGCCAATTATGGATATTGAGAACTCTAGCGTTCTTATCCACACAATCAATCCAGGACATTCTCGGTCTTCGTTTTGACATCTAACTGGCTTTATACTCTTGTAATCTTCTTTGCTCAGGTTGGGTTCGAAGAAAGCAAGCTTTAATCCTACCATTCCTAGCTTTTTGTGGGGCTGACACCCTACAAGCGAGAGATTTGAATAAAATTTTTATCTTATCTTTTAAGTGCATGTTCCGGCACAGCTATGGTCACCAGTCGTATATTTATTGGTAACACGAGATACTACGTGAAGGTACACTCTTGACATTTGGTCAGCCTTGAAGCCAGACTTTGGCCTTCTCCCATCCCATATGGGTTGAATTCTGTGAAAAATTCAAACCTTTCATTCCCTAAACTTTTGCGATTCATACAAAATGATTGAGGCCTGTACTGGCATCTCTGGCCGGGCGACACAAAACGCAAAGCTTTTTATACATACGTTGCCTGAAAATGACACAAAACGTTTCAAATTTGCATTTTAGACAATATCCTAAATAGTCGACATCATCGCTTGATATAACACTATACAACATAGCTTCCTTGCAGGTTTCTTTGATTTTCTGACATTTCCTGGTCGAATAAATTAATCAATAATTATCACGATTGAATTCAATTCAGGAATTCTGAATAATCATTACAATAAATCAACATATTTCTTCACATTCAACCACAACTTATTCTGCTCTACTTCTACTTTTTTTGATAGCATCAAAATATATATCCACTTTAATTCACATAAATCACAAAACAATTTTGTGAGAATTTATTAATAGTTGTTGTCTGTCACCAATAAAACAATTTTTTTTTATGTTTCCACGCGCCTCAGTGGTCATAAAAATGGCCTTATTATTAAATTGATAATTTATTGCCTCGGTACTTTTTTTTTGTAGATTCAATATTCATTTTAAGTGGTCAAATTGTTATGACTTTTTTTTTCGGGGAGAGAAGACGAATTGATTTAATCAATTAATGCACTTGGGGAACATTCGGGATATACGCAGCAAGTAAGGTTCATTCAAAATGGTAACCATGTAGCTTTGAATGAACTATAAGGCACAATCAAAAACTGCATGGATTTGGATCAAGTACACATTAAGTACAGACCTGCGATTTTTGGCCAAGCTTTATTTTTCAGACTCTCATCCGCAATTGTAACCCCCTCACCCATTGTCTGATCTTGCAAATTAGTCAAACACATCTTTAACGTACGGATTTACTAAGGACTGAATCGAGCTTTACTCGTTTTTGAGATGGATATGTTAGGAGTGGTGTCGTGGTCACCATGTGGGAGCTGATTCGGGGATCTTTGGTTTTGAAATATAAACTATTTTCTCTTTAGGTTTTGATGATGAAACCTAGACGAGATGAGGAAAAAACCGTTGATTACTGAACTAATTATGATTACTAACCTGCTAGACTGCTTTTAGGTACTGTAGTATTCTGTCTGTACCATGAAATGATGCTCTTTGCCTGTTAGGGTTTTCCACTTTTGCGGTCGAATTCTAAATGTGCAACATACCCGAGTGGACAATAATATGTTTTAACTGGTTGATGCCAAATTAATGTCCAGTTAAAGTCTAGTTCTAACATCTTTTTGTCCAATCGAGAAAGAAATAAATAAAAAGCAATTAACCTGAACTAGCTTCTAAAGCTACTGACCTTACCTTATGTGTGTGGGTGCTACAGTATTGACGGATTCCTGACACTTTCCTGAGAATCTCCAATCTAGATTGAAATTTGTATATGAATTAATTTATTATTCCTTCAAAAAGTTAAAAATGTATAGGAAAATGGGGAACTTAGATTTATAAAAATTAGGTTATGCCCCCCAAAGCAGTTCAAACATTTATTTATTATAATAAATTTGTTATTTTTCTAATGAAATGTCAATAATAAAGCATTTACAATAATTCTAATAATGTTGATGATGTAGCTATGCTTGAATAACTTAACAAATTATTGAGGATTATCATAATATTTGTAAAGTGCTTCTTTTGTCACTAATTGAACCTCATTACTGCTGTTTACGTAAAATTTATGTACTATAGTAATTTAACCACAATAAATTATCCATTTGCACAACAATTACAATACAATTTCATGTGCTTATTGTACAATAAAAAGGTGACATAAGCACCAACTATTTTCCATTTTGTAATAAATCTGTTTAATAAACTCAACTGTACCTAATTTAGTGCTTACGTAAAATTTTTTTACTGTAATTAATTGATAATTCATAGTCGAGAGCAATTTTTCATCCTATTTTTAGCGCATTTTTGGTAAAAGAGCGCTTAATAATGCACTTTGTTTGGCTAACTGACTAGTTGGCTGGCTTGTTGGCTGGCAAGCTGAATGAGAGACGAGATCTCGGTCACCAGAGGTCGTAGAAAGCTCTAGTTTGAAGCATTAGCTCTGTGCCATTGAGTTTTTCCGATATCAATTGGTTTGGAAGCTAAAATCCATCTCTATGCATGTTAATTAATGATTTTTCATTTCATAACCAGAAAACAATTTTTTTTAAAAGCGTTGCTTTAGAAAATTTGAATTTTTAGCAACCGTTAATAAAAGCAGCAAAAAAGCGGCAATGGTCAGGTGGTTAGAGCGTCAGACTACCGTTCTAACGACCCGGGTTCAATCCCAGGGAAAGTCTAGTTGGATTTGGATGCTTTTTCGCTGTTCTAGTCACACCAACTCGGTTTGTGTGATTTCACGACACACAAATTGTGGCTAGGTACGTTTTATTGACATACCCTGGGCCATGCAACGTGCAGAGTTAGGGAAATTAAAACGTCCATTTGGACAAAATTCATCATCACGACAAATCTTCGTCTTTTATGAAGCAACAAAATAGCAACTTTTATAAAATTTAAATTCTCAAAAACCGTTAAACCGTTAAAATTGCGCTGTAGTCGGCTCTATAAAGCTGAGTCCTTTTTCAATTTTTTTTATTAATCTCATAAATCCAGCAATGCTACGAGAAAAATAACTTAATTAATTTTCTTAAAAACAATTTTTTCTTTTGTTTCATTAAGTTTCTCTCATATTTTGTATTTTATTGCTCCTACACGCACTTCCTGTCAACGGTCCGCAAAAAAAAAAGAAAATTTCAAGTCACACCATTTTGTTAAAGTTATAAAAAGCCACATGAAAGTGAAAATGAAAACGCAAAACGTTAAAGGCAGCTATGGAAGGAATTATTAATGAATATTAAAAATATTGAGTCATAAATTAAGAATAAACGGAAAGAAACAGTTCTGCGAAATGATGATGATGATGAAGAATTGCGAGAGGAAGAAAGAAAAATTATGAGGCTTCATAAAAATCAATGGTATGAAATTATTTTATAGCCGAATGATCATGTAAACTGTGAAAGAATGAAGAGCTAAAATGCTGGGTTGGAATCGATGACTGTTGCTTCATTTAATATCAATCTTGATCCAAAGATCCTTTTCACTTCACTGTTCGGGTTACGAAGCTCGGTTTTTGTGTTGGATGCACTTTTGAGGTCTTTGACAAGTAATGTGTATCCATCCTTAATGTGATAGACTTTTCTCAAGGATATACTTGTATTTGGATGATTTTATCGTCCGCATATTCTGAAAATGTGTTGTAACTAGCTTCATTTAAAGGCTGCTACAGATTTTATGACGTACTCGTGACCCTGCAATTGTTGAGCTTGCTATTGAGTCGGTACCGATTGATACTATGAGTCTAAAGGGTGTGATACAGTAGATTATTGGATTGTAGTGCCTCTAAAAGCATCATTTAAAAGTATGCTGATTGGCTTTCTATATGTCACGGATTTTACAGATTTGGCTACATTTTAGGGCTTGAAGCCTGAAAAGCAATAATGATTTGCGGTAAGTCATAAAAATATTAAGATTCCGCCGTCGAAATAGACCATTTGTGACATAGACACAGCAACTCCAGTCAATCAAGTTCTATTATTGAGGTCATTAAATATGCCGCGATTAAAATAAAGACATCGTATGAAATTGCTTAAAACTAGAGGATGAACAGTCAGCTTATATTAAACTAGAAAAGCTTAAAAACCTTTAGCTATTCAAATCTATTGAGATCCAGAGCTGCGCTAGGGCGATTCGCGGCACTGTCGGCTTATTATCAGCTTATTGTCTCTAGCTTACAAAGAAAGGCGGAGAGCCGCGTTTCCACTACAAATGATTCGAAAAAAGACACTGAAGTGGCGCCTAAAGCTGACTTTATTGCTGGCTACTACTGGATCAATAAATATACGCAATTAATGACATGAATGATCATGATTAAGTGAGCTTCTCAATTATAGAAATCCAATAAGACCCCAAAACATCCCAATTACCACCCCTGACTGAATCAATATGAACACAAAATGAGAGAAAAATTTCACATCAAAAGAAAGAGAAAAAAGCTTCCATCATATCATCTAGATCAATCTCCTGATAAAAAAACGAATAAGCTAATTAAATCCCGTAGTAAATTTTTTTTATGCCTCCGAGAAAAATGATTTTTCCTTCATTTTCATTCGATATTTCATCATCGTCGTGTACAGCACCAAAAAACAAAAAAAAAGTTCTTTATTCATTCAATTACGAGACTATCACGACTGAAAGGAAGAAGTGAACAATAAAGCAGCAAGAAGAAACTTAATGAAAGCGTTACATTGCTATGCTGAAATGAAAAACTCTTGGATACGCATAAAAAAAGTTTTGTTCCTCAAAATTCTTGTTTTCGGGGTCGATTTTTATCAACTAGAAAAAAAAGGTTGGCATGAAATATTCACTGCATTCAATTGCGCATTTAATGATTAGCAATCAGTCCAATTGGAAATGAAAATTTAATTTTTTTTAAAGGTGGTTCGCTGAGATGGAAATGATTGGAATAAGAAATGGTCAAAGGTGATTATATTGGGGTGGGTGATTGTTGTTGGCATAAATGGAATAAGCGACTTTTTTATCGGACGACTTAAAGGTGTTTTTGGGGTCGATGTACTTGACAACTGACCTGAATGTTTAAGAGATGAGATGAAGGATCAAAGGGCATGGAGAATTTCTTGTGAATATTAAAGGTGGGGAAATGATTTTCGGAGAATTTTGTTTGGATTATCTAGAAAAATATTTAAATTTTGAGAGATTTTACGAGCGATATAAATGAAGAAAGCACTGTATAGGAGCTTTTAAGGTTCGAATAAAGTTATTTCATTTTTTATCAAATGGAAAATATGGCCATAAAGCAGGTGGTTTTTAAAATCAAATTTTCAATATTTTTTCAGTAATATTTCTTTACAAAATTCTTGAATTTTCTTGAGATTTTTGACATAAAATCTTAAAACCATCCCTAAATTTAACCGTTCCATATAAAAATTCAAAAACAAATTCTGACTACGCCTCTGATTCAATCTTAAGCAATTTCTAAACGATCTTAGAATCTCTTTACAAACTTTGAATTGCTTTTGATCTTCAATTACACATGATTCTTGAATAGTTTTGTCAGCGAACGTTCAGAAAATACTTAACGCTTAATCGGGACCTTAAGGTGTATAGCTAAGCATTTATGTGCGTTTCATGGCTTTTAACAGTTTAACAGATGATATTACTGTTTCTAGCCTTCAAAGGGAGGCTTGATCCGCGTTTCCATTATATTTGATACGAAAAAGGACATGTGAAAAATTTCTCATGTCGAGTCTCGAGCCCATGATCGCTGAATTGGTGTTGCAATAATTATGTACCGAAGTACTAAGCCATTCCGCCATCGAGCGACTTCGACTCACCTAAATATGCTTCATTTGACGATAATAATAATAATTTTGTACAGTTTCAGATAAACGACGAGTTTCAGGACAATATGCTAAGCCAGAGGCACACCGATCAGGTCAGTCATACAAACTATTTAATCATGATCCTCAGGCCATGGACTGCCATACTGACTGCCATTAAACTCTAAGTTCATTATATTTGAATTCAAAATCATTCAACCCTTTCTAAATTTCAAACAAGATCTTCTTTTCTTGACAATTAAAAACAAAATTTTTAAAAAATATTATTTTTTAGCATGTAGCATACCAAACATGACGTTAATGAAAAAAGAGAGAAAAAACTTTGTCATTTTATTCTTAAAAAAAACTTTCAAAATTTTCTCTTTTTTCGTCGTATAAATTAGAAACAATGCTAATGTCTTCGTTAAACTTTGAACCATAGAGAAAAAATTTCTTATTCCATATGCTTAACTACACATAAAAAAGAAGTCTTCTTTAACAAACATGGGCCCTAACTTTGATAATGACTTTTGTAGATTCGCCCACGCTTTTACTTTGTGCGAAATTTAAATTCATTCCAAAAATTCTTTTCCTTATCTCTTATTTTTTTCATAGAAAATATGAAAATTTTCATACAATTTTTTTTTTTTTTTTGGAGTTCCTTCTTGTTAGTTGTTCTATTGAAATACACACAAAAGCTACATATCTGCTGATGATGATGACGATGATAATAATAATGCTTCAAGTACGATATGTAAAAAAGGGATCCGATAAAAAAAAACGAGAACGAGGGCATGTAAAAGTTTAGACAGAAGGGATTTTCAATTCAATTAGAGGAATAGAGAAAAATGAGTAGAAATTTTTGTGAATAGGAATGGAATTAGAATGAGAATTCTTAAATATGATTTTACACACATGCATGAATTTGTTAAAGCATAAAGTAATCCTATGATAATAATCGTTCTGATTTTGCTGACAATCATTGTCGATAATTTTTTCGTTTGTTGAAGGTTTTTAAGGAACATTAAATTTATGTTGTTAGTATAGTCAGTGTAATAAGGTTAATGATCTAAGACTTTACAAGATTTTTGATGAAATAATCTTTGTGGCAGTTATCGCGAATAGTACAAATTGGTTGATCGGATAATAATCTGACCTCAGGCCAGCGTGACTCTTACTTTGAGACTTCAGAATTCAAGACGATCTAATAGCCATAACCTATTCACTAGGGCACCGCTTCATCACCACATTAGCAGTAAGAAGCGAAGTTACCTTAATGGCATCATAACGGCTCATTCCGATTCATTTTAACGGTGAAAAATGGGATTCACCAGATTGTTCGTCTCAAGAAAAGGATTGTTGACGAGCATTCGAGCATCACAAAGTGAAAAATTGCATCTTACGCTGTAAAAATGGGCTAAAATCAGCCGTCATGGTGCTGTCTGGTCAACTTCGTGCCCGAACAGACATGGAGCAGGCTTATGAGTACGTTCAAAAAATTGAGCATGTTCAATTAAATTGAAAGATTATGCTTTTAAAGAGACTCATTTTGGTGAGTTTGCTCATGTCTGTTATGGGTTTCTAACAGTTAATAAGGTAATTTTGTGGTGTTCTAGCAATCACAATGTGTTTTTTGGCGCATTTGATTTCTATGACAAGAGTTATGAAATTTAGGTAAATTTAATGACGATGTTTAAGTTTATATAGGAACAAATTGTACCACAAATGACCAAGATCTAAGCTTGCTCCAAGCTATTTTGGTACCTACTGGAAGATGAGCTTCGGATGTCAGACTTCGTTAGAAAGTTCCTGAACATCCCTCCATCTATGGTCAAGATTTTACAATTTGCTAGGGTTTATCGATATAAAAATTTCACCAACCAGCTCTTAATAGTTCTGACTAAGACCTAAATACAGAGTCGTATCGACAATCCAATGCTGAATCTATGACAATTTTACTAATCAAACATTGACCTGGTGCAGGAATGCTTTATCCATTAATATTCGCTCTTCAAGGAAAAGAAGTGCACCGTTAAGAAGAAGTACATCATCTCACCGCTTCTCATGTCCTCCATATCATACCACACCGAAAAAAATCAAGAAAGCTACCAAAATTGACACAAATACCTCTACACCACAGCATATTCTTCACTAAAATTCTTCCAACATTCAAACAACAATTGGCTTATAAATCTTGATATAAGATGACAACGTATGCTATGCATACATACACACATGATCATTCATGAATAATTCTCAACATGCATGTGATTGGAATCACATATGAATTCAAAAGAGCTCAGTCTCTTATTAGGTTTCATGTTAATTTTTTTTTTGTTTTATTAACTTAAATGTAATCCGAATCAAAAGTGTAAGGATGTTTCTTGAATTAATATATATTTATGCAATACATCACGTTTTATCAACACAATATGATAAGTTGGCATAGTATATGGAAAGTTTTTGTTTTTTGGAAGGAAAAAGATATTTGTGAGTTATGTGAGATGAAAACTTCCATGCAAAGTTGAGACAAATTTTGGAGTTTTTGTAAGGGATTGAGATATTCTACTGTCTATCTAAGCATTTATTAATGTCTTTAAGAATTGATTTGGTCAATGTTATCTCGAATTGTACACCATACTCGCCAGGGCATCGCTGCGTCGCCGGTAAGATGCCAAGTTGTCCTTACAACCTTGTAGCTTTGGAATTTGACGTCGAAAAATGCGGTTCAAGGTATTGTGCCGCTCGGGTTGTGTATCTACTGCAATTCTTTGCTTGATCTTGTCATTTTTGATTTTAGTAGAATCTAGGATAATAAGCCATTTAAAGACGAATTCTCAAGTGCAATTTTTAAGCTTCTTTGGTCAAGCAGTTATCCAGTAGAGCATGATGAAGAAAATTTGAATTTGCACCAAAAATTCGGGTCTAAAACAGTCGTCATGTTACTGTTAGACTACCTTCACGTCTTGCCATCAATGTGACGGTATAGAGGCATCCTTCTGACTAAATTGAGTTACCTGGATAGAGAACAGACAATCTCTTTTGGAGAGAATTGGGTTAAATTCCTATCACATGATATGATAAGGATTAGCACAGTATTAATGACATTACAGAGATCCAGATAAGAATAGAATCCAGTTCAATGCATATCAGACCAATTCATTCAAAACTCGCGGAAGTAAAATATTCCAAAATCTCCTAGAAGAACAAAAGTCCATAGTAAGCAAAATATTGCGGAAAATGTTATTAGAAGAGCGATGATATATTACATGCGCATATAGTTTGTACACAATAAACAAAAAAGAAAATTACATTTTGCAAGATCGCCTACTGATTTTGACTGTAGAGGCTTTTTAAGATTCCCGACTGTTTTCGCTAACGTTCGCATAGACAGTTTTGTGTCCGAGAAATGTTGTGACATTAAGTGTCATTTTTAAAGTCGTTTGATCATAAATTTTGAATTTATTTGAGATTGACTCCTGGGGCAAAATTGATAGTAGTTGCTTCTTATAAGGAACTGCTAAGTCCGTTCTTGAACGGGATGCAGTTAGGTCCATTGCCACTCGAAAACGTCTAAAGCCGGTTCTATTCTTCAAGAACTTAAGCCAGTATGGAATATTTAGGACTTTAGCGTCCTTTTTTCCTGCAAGATACATGACGTAAAGATGGTCGAAAATCCAGCCCCAGACAAGCATGACTCTAGTGTCTTAGTTCAGATTCAAGTTCGCAGTGAGCTGAATTTTCAACCATTTCTGCACTGTATGCGTCCCGGGCGTCAAATTGGCAGATGTTATCGAACGCGGCAATGGACCTCCGTGCACCCAAACCAAGGAAGTAAGTAAGCAAGTATGCTTTTCGGGCTAGCTTCCAAGGACAGCATTTTATGTCAAAACTTTCATGCTGAATACAAAAAAATCAGAAATTATTATTTTTTATAGAGACAGCGAATGTAAACATATCTTTATGCTGAAAGTTATTAAATGCGATATTCAAAATATCTTGTTGAACTTCTTTACGACTTATAGACTGTCTTAAAAAAAATTCTCAATTCACATTTCATGACTTTTTATGCCCGTCTAGATACGCAAAAGTTTTATGTTAAAATTTCTCATCCCATTCATTATGATTGTGATTGGTGTCATTTACAAGAAGCCATCCATTCTAATCTTTCGTATGCCTCATTACATTAATGCAGTGTTCGTGATTGATTGTATAATAAGAGAATAATGGCTTGCTATTATGGTGACTTTTTTTTTTATATCAATAAACATTATTTTGCTGCCTCAAAAGTGAGATTGAAAGATTTCGGAAATTTGTTTTTTGATCTTAAATTGATGGAGTCGTGCTTATTATTTGGGTCATGTGACTATTGAGCTTTTGGAATATAATAAGTTTTGACTATGAATGTAATTTATTTGTTTATATTAAATTGAGTTCATTATAGTGCGGTTTAGTTCAAAAATGTTGGGCAAAATGATGATCAGGTAATTGTTATTGACTGTGTATAGCAGAGAATAATAAAATAGCAGATTCAATTTATTCATATTTGATTTTGCGATATAGTTTTCAATTTTTGATATTTTATTGCGGAGATAATTGATAGAATTTATCCGGAAGGAAAATGTCTAAAAATCAGAGGAAAAGTGGTTTTAATTTATCACTAACAGGCATGCTTTCATGGTACATAATGATCATTATGGTACCTAAAAATAGCGTCTGTGCTCTGTTAGGTTTTCTGTCTCAGCCATATAGCACAAGTTGTCTAGTCGGTCTTAATTCTGGCACCAGATCGATGTTACTCTGACATGATGCTGGATCAATTCTAATCCAACAAAAAGTTTGAGTCATGCCGAACTGGGGCTGGATTTGATTTCTAGATCGATTAGCCGATTTGTGCTTTTCTGGTCTATTTTAGTTTGACTGAACTGACTACATCCCTGCTGTACCTCATCGATCTTTTCACTCATCGACCGAGATAGACAGTGACTCTGATTTTGTGTTGGATTAGAATTGACCCGACTCATGACTAGGTTCATTTATTACGTAGTCCAACGAACCACCCCCTACTCCTTCATTACATTTTCTATATATCAGTTGGCAAATTGTTTGCCGCGGCACATTAGTGTACCGCCAATTCCATGAACCATATGATGTACCCGATTATAGTAGTGGCTAAACTTTCAAAAATAATTCTACATTAATTAACGCATCAATATATCTAGTCAACTACATTTGATCCTGGCATAAAATAATTAAATTATTTTCATATCAATAAATAATAAAACATCCTGTATTGATGACATGAAATATTGAATACATATTTGGTGAGTAAATAAAATTTAAATTCAATAATTCATATTTATAGTCGTTAATAGGCGTTGATGGATGGATCAACAATAAATTACAAATATTTTGCCCGAATAGCATAAATTGGTTGATTGATTAAAAAATCTGGCTTCAGGTTAGTGTGATTTTGACTTGGTGGAGGATTTGGTTTGAATCTAGAGAAGTGGTTGGCACACTTTGGTGGTAAGTATCGACCTAGGCTGCATCCGATATACGGTTCATGGCAGTTCCAACAGTTTTAGTGGCATATTATTGTGTCGCGGTACTCAGGTTGCTAATTACTGATCAAGAGGTATGCCAGAGTAACCCCAACCTGGAGCTGGATTTTAGATCTAGAATTCGTCCTTTCTTTGAAGGCTATATTAAAGCATGTCAGGTCAGGCACGTCGGCTGGATAGGTCACACGTTTCGAAAACGAAACACTAGAGAAAGTGTCGTAAATAGGATGGAAACACAAACCTGTTTCACTGCGCTTGGATGAAATCCACAAGGAAAAAGACGCCCTGGTGCTCCAAAAGCAACTTGACGTAGAACAGTAATGCGGGAATGTCAATTAGATGTCAAAACAGAGAATCTGTACAAGCTTTGTGATGTGGCCAGTAACAGAGTCAGATGGAAGGCCTTTTGTAATAACCCAGGCTCCAAGTCGGAGCATAGTTCCAGTAATTGAGTAAGTAAGGTCAGGCAGGTCTATATTTGAGCGGGAGGTCTAGGAGACCCTTATTGGTTAAACCATCATTAGCCTTCTAACGCATATAAAGCGTATCTATGGATTTTAAAGTCTGAACCCTGTCTGAACAGCCTCAATTTAAATTTCAATTCTTAATAAAATCACACAAAAGTTCT
Organism: Chironomus tepperi; assembly: GCF_022539635.2. Lineage (NCBI taxonomy): Eukaryota > Metazoa > Arthropoda > Insecta > Diptera > Chironomidae > Chironomus > Chironomus tepperi. Next base: position 1,237,461 of record NW_027226583.1, read on the forward strand.
GATTAATTTTATTGCATAAAAAAGCATAATTTTCCATGCTATTATGTAATGAATAATTAAATTAAATTAAATCTGTATTGATTATTTTTATGTATTGCATAAATTGATCAAAGATAGCCTGAACGACATGAACTTTAATTAAATTTCCCTCATCATAAAAAAATAACCACTCGTAGAGGACCAATCCATAATTGATTTTATTGAGAATCGTGAATACATAAAATTCAATTAACTACAATCCATGCACTGAATTACATTAAAATAATGAAGTAAAAAGTGCATGTAAATTAGTTGAAATGTTGCATTAACCATTAATGAATTGAGTTGGACATTATCATCCAAAATTGTTATTTTTTATAGAGTAACGGGGTGTCGCAGGAAAAACCTGCTCATTATTTATTAACTACCATCAAGTATATGCCGTCACAATATACTGAACATAATAAATGTTGTACTTTTTTTCCGTCTGAAAATCAAATTTATGATTGAATTATTGCTTCATGTCGGAACAATGTGAAACAATTTAATCCTGTGTGTGAGGAACGGCTGGTAATTTGCAATCAATAATACTTACATTGTATATAGTTACGATAATTAATTTTGAAAGGATTCGCGGCAAATTTAAACTAATTATGTATTTATTGTTAGTTATGATAATAAAGTTTAATTACTAATTGAAGCTGAATCAATATCAATTCAATACATTAGTAAGGATTATTGTATTGTTGGCAAAAGAGTAATTAACAGAACAGATTATGGTTTAATTAATTATGTAAAATGGTTTAAAATTGGTTTTTACAGCACTTAATGAACACAAAGATTCCTTTAGGAATCATCTTTAGCTAGCCAGGAGCAGGGTTTGGGGTTACCTCAAACGTCTACCTTCTCCTTCAGAGTTGTTCGATTTGCACGGAACTGGACACTTATTACTTAACCCGAAAAATCGAGTTTAGACCCCCATCTTCTCCCCTCTTTAACAATATATCCAAGAAAAATTGTAAAATAGCGTTTAAGAATTTCAAAACCCCTGCATCCAAGCGCGGACAAACGGTCTACAAGTGGTTTTCGAATCAAAAATCTTACACCATACCCCTCGCCTAAATTTAGGCTTGGGTTAAGCTCAAATTAAGCTTTTTTGAGCCTTTCACTTTTTTGAGAAACCTAGTAATGGGTATAGTCCAGGAGAAAAGTGTAAGGTATTCTCTCTTTCTAGTAGATATTGAATCTAGCCAACTTAGTAAGGCAATTCCTAGAAGGTCTTCAATTTAAACCTGAGTAGAATTTTGGCAAGGTTTGGGTTTATTTTAGTGTTAACTGGGTGCTTCCCTATTTGATGACCTTTATTGATCTGTATTTAACTAGTACGGTAAAAACAACAATTTTGAATTCGACTCAAATCATAGTAAATTTGTTTAAAGGCTACTGGAATTTTCAACCCTTAGATTGGAGACTCTACAGCAGAGATCAAAGTCGATATGGTTGAAGTAGACTCGACTTAAATGTAGCCGACTTCAAGTCGACTCGAAGTCGATTTGGTTTTTCTTGTCGACTCGACTCGAATCTGCAGCGCTAGTAAGCAAAAAGTGTACTCTTAAAAGCAAAGCAAGCTGAATGCAATGCTCAAAACTTACTTCACTGGCCGTTCAAATAAATTGTGATCCATGACCCCTTCAGACATCACTTGAAACTTGCTCTATCGCAGACTACCGCTTGCCAATTTCCGATTCACGAACAATTCCTTCTTATCAAGTATATGAAAGGTGAGCAAGCTCTGAAGTTTATGCTCTTTGCTTGTAAGAATAGGCTACAGACTAGACAGATTTCCAGTACTTACAATGCAAAATTCATAAATTTATCGGAAACTTATCCAAAACTTCACACAATTCCAAATAAACTTCAATTATAAAGTTTTCTATTATCAATTTTTATACAAAAGTAAAACTATTGTAATATCCAATAATAAAACACCTCGTGTGTATACATAACAAAAACTATCGAAAATTATTCATCCAAAAATCAATATTCTTACTATTGAGTAATAGGCAACAATAGACTTGAATCAAATCAAATGTCATCGACAAGCTTGATGTTCTCAATAAGTTTTCCTACAAACTTTCCATAAAATTTCAATTAATCAAAATATTATTGACTCAATTACTTATTTAACAACCTACGAGCACATAAATTACCAATTAGTGAGTTTGAATAAAGGAATAAAATTTGAAAATTGAAGATAATTTTTGAAATTTAATTTATTTATCTATTACCTATAATTAAAATTCAATTAATATAATTTGATTGATTCATGTTGAATTTTAATATGATAAATGATCTGATGAAAATTGAAAAATTGAAATTATCTTCAATGAAAAAGCATCGCTCATCAATTTATGTGAATTTTTGATAGATAGTGTAAATATTGAAGATGCTTTAGTTATGCATAATCAAGACTAGAAGTGGAAGTTGAGTGTGGAATAGATGAGGCTTCATAGGGGTGTGTGGATTTGGTTTATTATGTATTTTATGGAATATTATGTGTATATGGAGCATTGTGCTGAATTTTGTGTAATATAATATTTTGTTTGAAATCGTTAATTGATCATAGAACCTAAAGTCGACTCGGATTCTGTATTGAAAAGTCACTACGTCTCCATACAAAATCGAGCTCTAGTTGGTTCTGATCATTGGGTCCTTTACGATGACGAATCAGTGATCGTTAAGTGATTGTTTGCTAAGCGATCACTGATCGTTATGATTGCTATCACGGTACCGGACATCGGTACCGGTAGCAAGACCGGGACATATGTATTTAAATTCGGGAAATCCAGGCTCCGGATTTCGGGAAAGTATAGTTTTGAATCATGATTATCATCTGTCAACCATATTTTCCGAATCATCCGCATTCTATCCATATTATAGGCTATTCTAACAATGCAACGCGGCTTACAGCCTCCTTTTGAAGGCTACAGGCAGTAATTTTTTGAGCTTGTTCCCATTAGAATATGTCTCCTTCTTTCACGAATTTCATAGATTGTTGCCGAGAGGACAAGGATTCGAATAAAACTCATGCCCTAGATACAGATTCATGACTTTATAAGCTTCAACTATTAATATAAAGCTTAAAACCCGAAACCAAAGCTAAAACAAGTTTTGTAGCTAAAACATGCTTTGTAGAACGGAATTTCAAAAGTCAGTTTAAGTCTGATTTTTCGACATCTGTTCTAAAGATCCTTAAAAATTGAAGAATTTTCCATCAGTAACGGCAATCCAGCTTAACATCTCCCCAGCCCCTCTCATTAAGTACTTAAATCGAGTCCATAATCATAATCATAATTGACCTATACGACCAGCATAATACATAATTATGGAATAATAATACTGCATTAAAACACAGTTGCACCCCGTAAAATATTCATAATCAATGCTAAATTTCTCATCATTCACATGAAATTGCTATGCAATCATTCAACCATGCCGCCATATATATATTGTTAACCATTCCTCAAAACTTCACTTATTGAATTGAATTTTATTTATTCAAAAATTCATGAATTTCACCCAACTATTTATTCATCCATGCTTCCCCCTACCAACTTTTCCCTACCATAAAATCGATTTAAATCAAAACCATCAACTGCTGCAAATTGCAATAATCCTTTTTTTTTTGCTCTGTTCTACTCGGCATGCATGCATGCATAAACTTATTCATTGCTATAAATGAATAAGTACATGAATATACATTTTTTTTTGGACACCAATAAAAATGAAAAATCAATAATAATCTACAACAACAAAATGCTGGTTGATGTTGCTTTAGATTGGTAATAACATGCTGTACACAACAACAAAAAAAAAAATGTTCCTTTATGCTTTATATATATTTCGATATATTTATTGTCAAAACTTGGTGCTTGATATGCTTTTTGGTGGTTTATCGCTCTTTTAACACAGTTTTTATGCATACTGTATGATTTTTAGCACAAGTTTTTTTTTGGAGGTAACTTTGGTGGTTTTCTTATTTGATATTTGATATTAGTGGGGGTTTAAAGATATAAAACAAGATAAGTTGTGATCCGTGCTTCTCTTATGGATAAGTAAGTTATCGTAGACATAAAGATGTGAAAATGTGCTGAAAATGTGTAAAAAGCAGGATTAAATCAAAGCATTTGGGACTTGGAGTATTTAGCGTGATTGGAAGGGCTTCTTTGTCTAACAGACAATTAGCATACTTGCCAAAATGAGCGAGATCTTGAGCATGCTTAAACAATATGATTGAGCATGATTAATTTTGTGATCATACTCATCTACTCCTGGTCTCTTCCGATTAGATTACAATTTTGTTCATAGCTTACACAAAGAGGCTTTTTGATTCAAAAAAGTGTCATGGATGTGAAAACTTCCTGCTCAGAGTCTATGATAGCTGCGTTGGAATTGCATCAATCAAGTGAACAAGATCGAAACAATTGTGTCAAGTAATTTGTACTTACTTCGCTAGACATATATATTAAAGGAGATCCATGACTTCTCTCAAATTTCCCCTTAAATTGGCCTTATTTCTTTTACTGCTTGTCAATTTCCAATTTCAATTGCTTATCAACAGCTTCTTCCTATGAGTTGTTGGGCTGTCCTAGTGAGATAATCCCCGTAAGAGAGACTAAAGCATAGCATGACTGATATGAGCATATAGTTTAACTAATCAATGCCAAGTTAATGTCTAGTTGATATCTGACTTCAGAATTGCCATGATTGTATATAAAGTTTCTGAAAGCGGTTTTCCGCAAAACCGCAAAACCGCGGTTTTGAAATAACACGGTTTTTCAGAAACCCTAATTGTATACCATGTGGAAGTTCCTCTAATTATTGCTCTTTGTTGGAGTTTGAACTCCCAAAGTTCTGTCAACTCTATCTGGTTTTGGAGTGTTTCGTTGCCAATTAGGTCCTTGCCATCTGGTAAAGAAGATATCGCATCGAAATCATCAATTAAGTCAGATGGGAGAATTTTTCAAAACACAGAGGAGTTCCAACGTTCAACAGATTACCATCTCTTGCCTTGCTTTAATGCTTAAAAGTTTATGAGCTTATCTAGAATATGCATCAAACCAGTTCCAAAACTTCAATTAAAAATTCTCATTAATCTCATCATCAACTAAACCAAGGTCAAATGCGTTTCAATCATCATCACATCCACATCCAATTACATACGATGACTTTTTTTTATATTGCTCGACAGTAATTCACCCATAAAAAGTGTTTCGATTTATGAATTTTATTACGAAACGCTTGTAAATTGCATACAATGACTGAATATAGATGATACGTGTTTCTAGAATGGCGACAAAAATGCAATTTTTTATCGTAATCGATTGGATGCTGATCTCGTTATTTTTTTTTATCTAGTTTATATTCTCACATACATGCTCTATGTGCTGGTAGTATAAAAATTTTTGTTGTCAAACTCAATTAATTAGAGCTATAAATCAACAATTTTTGTCTTACTCTATTGCCTTTTTTAGCTTTGTTAATTATAGATTTTAATCCCATTTTTATCTCAAATTTATTATCATTAGGGTACGTTTGGAATTAAGGTGACGCTTAGGGGAAGGGGGAGGGGTTCAAGTTCTAGTGGTTTCCTTATTCCCCTACCTTATGGTAGGGAGGAAAAGTTCTAAAATGTTATAGTTCGGAATAACGAGGTCTAAAACGCTATAGTCGGGCAGGAGGGGGTTTCAAACGTTATGGTGCGGTGAAAGAGGGTCTAAAATCCTATAGCTGGAAATAAAGGGTCCAAAACGCTATAATGGGGAGAAAGAGGGTCTATAACGCTATGGTTTGGAGAAAGCGGGTCTAAAACGCTATGATGAGGAGAAAAGGGGTCTAAAACGCTATGATGAGGAGAAAAGGGGTCTAAAACGCTATGATGAGGAGAAAAGGGGTCTAAAACGCTATGATGAGGAGAAAAGGGGTCTAAAACGCTATGATGAGGAGAAAAGGGGTCTAAAACGCTATGATGGGGAGAAAGAGGGTCTAAAGCTCTATGATTTGTAGGGGGTCAAGAAAAGCTAAATTCAGCATTACATCATTTCCAAATGTTCCCTCAAATATATTTTTTTAACTTTCATATAGTTTTTAGATTTATATTAAGAAACTTTTTACAACATCGATTTTTAGCCTGTGTCAAGATTAATAGGATGTGATTATTGTATTATGTGTGACAATTTATGATAATGTAATGTGAGAAATATATACGTTAAAAAAGAGGATAAATTCGTATGACAACGACCGATACTGGATTGTCGCATTTGTTTAGTCATCGTCATTGAACTTAATGATACGAAATGTTGATGAGATAGGAAATGACATTTCCGGAAAACTGTTGATATTATTATTTTAATTAATTGGGTCACGAGTTTAAGAGGATTACAAATATAATATTGAGGGAAGAAGATAAATGGAATGGAAATATTCAATATTGAATGCCATAAAAATTTTAAATAATTAATTATTGACAATAGACAAAAAAGGGATCGGCTATGATGGAGTTTAGGGATGCAATATTGATTTTAGACTATTAAATTTTCCAATTCTTAATTTATTTTAATTAACTTAGAAACTTTTTTTCAGCTTTTCCATGCCTTTTCTTTAAAGTTATTTTGATTATTTCAAGCCTTTTTTTGTTGGACCTTTCAAATAAAGTCACAGATGTCAAAATGATTAAATGGGGAACTTTGTTTCAAATCATTTCCTTTTCTTTTCTTCTTCATGTTCTTGTATTAGGATTTCCACAACAACATTAGAGTTTGAAATTGTTTAGGGAAGTGTTGGAATGCGAGCGATGTTTTTGGGGATTTGGATTGATGATAAGGTTGCATGGTTATAGGAGTGGGTGAGACAAATATGGAGGTTGAAGTCAACTCGAATTTGATATGAAATTGAGTCGATCTTAATCAACTGTTCCATATAAATTTCTAATCGATTTGATGAATCTACCATAGAGAGTAGTAGATTCTTGACTTTGAAGCTTTAAACAAGACTCGTAGTCGAGTGGCAGAAGGTTTTGAAGGATAGAGTTGTCTTAAGACATTCCCAACGCGCGAAAATAGGATCTTATGTGCCTCAGCCAAGGAGTTAAGTAAGTAAGTAGTCGACTCAAGTTAACTCGTTGTTTCAATCGATTCGGAGTCGACTTTAAAAAGGCCGAACAGCACAAAGGGGATAAACTTCGCCACATAAATGGTTTAAAATTAGCCGTCACGTTGCCATCAGGGCCACTTTGCGTTTTCGCGAAAACACGACAAAGTGGATGTGTCCTACCGAACAAGATATGCAGTTTGGGAAGTATGCAAAAAATCGATGGCTCGCAAGTGCTCTTTGAACACAAAATTAGCAGTATAATGTCTTGTATAATGGGCATGTCCCCTAACAAGCAAAGAGCATGCTCTCGAGAGCTTGCTCACCTTAAATATACTAGATGAACATGCTAATGAGCTCTCAGCTAACTTTTCGCTTGAGGTCACGCTCTTTGCCTGCTAAGGAAGAAGAAGCTTCACAACTCTTGTAACGATTCATTATTCAATCTCTCATCCAAAATAGCACGAGTTCACTAGAGCACCGTCATGTCATCAAATTAACAGTGCAAGCGAAGTTCCTTTGATAATACCGTGAAAGGTGATTTTGACCCATTATTAAGGCATAAAATGCGGTTTGCTGCATTGTGCCGCTTGGAAATATCATCCAATTACATATATTCACATAAAATTCATATCATTCCTTTCGATATCACCAATTAAGGCAACACAGGAGATCTACTATGTGAAGCCTAATCAACAGCCTTCAAACAATACAATCACTAACTAATCTTCCTGACAAAACAAAAACAAAGGAATTTTGTCACAGACATCACGCCAAAAAAAATTGAAAATTTCGTTATTTTTTTCCACGTGTAAGCAAAAATTGCATAAAAATTTTACAACAAGCACAAACGATCAACAACAAGCAGAAACGAGAAAAAAGTGTGAGTGAGGAATCAAAATTGCTATTTTTCCGCTTACAAAGCAGAAAAAAAAAGTTGTGAAAATTGAATTTTCTATACAAACTATATACAAATACATATATAATGGAAAAAAGGGAGCTATATGAGTGGGGAGGCTGGGAGGGAAAAAGAATGAAAAAATCAAAAGCTTATTGTTGTTCAAACGGAGCAAGCAGAAATTGTAAAAAAAAGAAAACATCATAAATACGACTTTAGACAACGTAATTTTCCTCATTCCGTACTTATAGATTCACAATATTTCTAAAGTTTTAGCAGCAAACAACAGCAGCAGTGGCAGCAACAGCATTGTTGATGCAAATTTATGCACATACACAATGAGCAAAGCATTTTATTCCCTCATCTTCTCAGTTTTTTTTTCGTGTGTGTGCTTCACTATATATGAAGAAAAAGAAAATTTATATTCAATTTCTAGCTATTTTCATACGCTTTCATGAGATCATTTCATAACTTTTTTTTTTCGAATGTTTCGAGTATGTATGGAGAAATGAACGAAGATAGACATATAAATAATCTTTTAAGGGGGTTAGCTGATGTGATATATGGAGTGATGCCTAGCATTGTTAAAAAAGTTAAGTCGTACTAACTTTCGGATAGTATAACTAGACTGCTACATCAGTTACTTACTTCTTTACTTCGCTGGCCGTACAGATCAATTGTGAGCCATGACCTACCTCAGATGCCGCTTAAAACTAGCTCTATCTATCTGCTACATCACACTTAGATGAAATCTTAGGGATGAGGTATTGTAACGTCCACTCAGAATGAGATACAGCACAAAATAGCGCAAGCAGATTGTTTAAGTTGAGCACAGCTCTCTGAGTAGACGCTCCAGTAATCAAAAAATACAACTTCTAGATGGATGTGATGAAAAAATAAGCCTAAAGTGTGAATTAGGGTTTTCAGCCATGGAATCAGAATGTAATAAATGTCGGGAGTACATAAATATAAAGTCCGGGATTGAAAACTCTGATTCGGTCAGAGAATTTGTACAAACTAGGTGAATAGGCTATACGGCAACAGAAGTAAGTAAGTAAGTGGATAGGCTAGCAACAGAGTTAGTTCAGTTTCGTTAGGTTCAGTTATGGCTACAATTGGTGCTACTGTAGATATGTTTACTCTGGGTAAAATCTTTCAAAAATGACTTTAAATAGGAAATTTATGATACAGAAACATTTGCAGGAGATTGAGTTAGAGCCTTAGGATTATATTCAAGCATAGTCATCGTTGTCTCCTCTATAATCTGACACCACAGAGAGTTACGTAAAAGTCTTAATATCAGAGCTTGAGTCCACTCAGATTTTGCATGGAAGGACCCGATGCCAAATAAAATTCGAGTCAACTTCGAGCTCTGCTTAATTTCAATAAAGTTCAAAGTAATAAGGACAACACTTCAATCTTTAAACTCAGAATCAATCATTCAATTACTACACAAAAAGTCAAGAATTCTTAAGAAACCATAAATTGCCCATACCAAGAAATTACATACAAAGAGTACGTGCAAATTGAGTTAAATCGAGAAAAAGACTGTGAAAATCCAATTTGAAGCTGAACAAAGGCTGTTATAAACTCTACCTTTGGACTGTTACTCTTTAACACCTTAGTAATTACTCATACTGTAAGCACAAGTGGAACTGCTACTAAAATGACATGATCCTGCCACTATAACAAATTTATGGTCTTTTGTAGTTTTAAGATAATTAAGTCTTCAAAGGGGCAGTTAAGTTTAGGAAACAAACTAGTTTTCAGAACCTCAACCCGCTTCCATTCCTTTCTTGTTGCAATCAAATGGCCCAAATGGGTCAAAAGGGTCAAAAGTCAAGCCTTGTAGACTAAAAACGAAACTGTTCAATCTTGGACAAACTGTAAGGTACAGACGGTAACTGCATGCCTGTGGTTCTGCTAAAATTCAGGCTTACGGTCCTTAGCCGAACCCAAAATTACATTCCCCACCTTCCCAAACTCCAAATTCCAAACTCAACCCAAACTTAAACAGTCCCCGATTCCAATTACAAACCAATTAAATATTAATTACAAATTCCTAATTCCTCAAAATTCCTTTTGTAAATAATGAAAATATTGGCATTACTCCTCAAAATATTGACGAACAAAAGACCATTGTTCAACAATTATACTCAAAATGCAAATAAAACACTTCAAAACTTCCCGAAGGCAAAAAAAAACACAAAATTGTTATTCAATTTTAATTATGAATATTAAATTGAAAAATGAATTTAAATTACATGGAAGTGCAAAAGTCCCCCTCAATATGTATCCATATTTCCTTTTTAAAACTTTGGCTTCAAGCATAATTTGTACATCAATTCTTTCCGTTTTTTCCATTCTCTCTACAAAAAAAAAAAAGATATAAGATATATCCATGTATAAATAATAGAAATAAGATAAGTGGTAAAATATTCTACGTCATATTGAATGAATTTTATGCTTGTCCGCACATCGATATCACATAATGGGGGGTCGTTTGCATATTATGGTTGGGATTTTGGGCTATAGAGGATCAGTTTTTTTACTACAGTTCATAATTATTTGAATTTTTGTGTTGAATTTGTTCACAAATGATAGGATGGAATGGAAATTTTTAAGGACTTGACCTTAAAATTAGATGCTCTATGCTTATGAGATGTCTATCTAATAAGTCATATCAATACTCTATTCTCAATTCATGCTATTTAAGTGTTTTCTATGCATGACAACTTTTTTGAGGAATCTCATAAAATTCTATGAATTTAAGGCATCATTTCTCTATGATCCAAAAAATATTTTATTGATTGGTGCAGGAAGTTGCTATAAATGAGCTTACAGCTAGCAAAGATTCTGAAGACAGAAACCACAATTTCAAGCTCGATATCGATTCCAAGCTCGGCTTTGGTCCCAAGCTCGGTTTCGGTCCCAAGCTCGGTTTCAATCTCATGCTCGGTTTCGATCTCAAGCTCGGTTTCGGTCTCAAGCTCAGTTTTGGACCAAAGCTCGGTTTCGGTCCCAAGCTCGTTTTCGATCTCAAGCTCGGTTTTGGTCTTAAGCTTGGTCTTAAGCTCGGTTTCGATTCCAAGCTCGGTTTCGATCCCAAGCTCGTTTTCGATCTCAAGCTCGGTTTCGGTCCCAAGCTCGGTTTCGGTCCCAAGTTCGGTTTCGGTCCCAAGTTCGGTTTCGGTCTCAAGCTCGGTTTCGGTCCCAAGCTCGGTTTCGGTCCCAAGTTCGGTTTCGGTCCCAAGTTCGGTTTCGGTCCCAAGTTCGGTCTCGATGCCAACCTCAGTATCAGTCCCAAGCTCGGTCTTGGTCTCGGTCCTAAGCTTTTTTTTCAGTACTCATTGTCTGAAGGGGTGGCATTCTTGTGCCGTCAGAGTGTACCAAAACATCCAAACAATTCCAAAACGAAGACAATATTCAAATTGTGGAATATCATTATAACAAAGTACTATTATTATTGTAATGAATTGTTGACGCAGAAAATTCGGTACATGGACTAGATAATGAATGATATTATGTGGTCTTAACGTTCAATAATCTTTCAATTTTTTGGTATTCACCACTTGATAGAAAAATTTAGAACTTACCGAGCATAAAAATTATTCGAAAAGGTCCTCTCGTCTCATATCAAATCAGCATAATAAAGAAATTTTTTTCTACTTCTTTTCAAAAGCCAAAGACTTCATCTGTTGAATTTTTAATGCCAATTTAGATTTCCTTTTTTTCCACTTTTATATTCCCTGCTACTGCTTTCTACTCTCCCACATCCACAACTACTACTCTTGTTGTGGGAGACGTAGAAAATTTCATTTTCTTTATGAATGATGCTCGACATCTCATTGCAGACGGGAATAAACGAAAGAATATGGGAAAATGAATTTTATTTTCTCAATTGAGTCATCATTAATTCATCACTTTGGTGCATAATGCAATGTGCATAGTAAGAAGATGAAAAAAATCTACTTCAATGTTATCGAAAGATGCTGTTTTATGGAACAAAAGATCTAGTTTGAAGCTCTAGATTCTGCAGGGGTGGGTAACCTGTGTGTGCCGTCCGCCAATTTAATTTTGGATATGCCATGCTCTAGATTCTTTGGATATGTGCCGTGGTTCGTCAAATAAGAATGCCATGCTCTAGATTCTAAAGTTGCGGCAATCTTTGTGCCGCGGCACATTAGGCTATCATGAACGATACATCATATGTAGTTTCAGTGTCACCCCCGAAAAACCAAAGGTTGACCACCACTGCACTACATTGGTGACTGTAGAACTATAAAATGCACTTTGAGTATATCTTGGGGGTTGTTTGGATATGAAAGTTGAAGTTTTTAGAGTGGAAGTGTCGCTGAACTTAATCATCATTTTAAATGATGTACGTCATTTATGAACAACTCCCTCAAAAACTAATGTCGAAGTATACTTTAGCAAATTGAAAGAAGACTGTAAGCTGTTACAAGATATTACAATTATTAAGTCACTGACTAGAGAGAATGGCTGCAATCTTTATGAAAAAAAAAAAGACATTAGTTGATTCTGTTTAAAGCACATTAGATATTATATTTAGTGCTGTTCAAAAGGTAGAAGTTAGTTTTGCATTAAAATAGAAAGTGTACAATAACGTTAGATGCTGCTTTTTACTTCTTTATATTCTGTAAAATACAAGGCAATGTCTATTAGCATAGCGTGTAGGATGAAATCATTTGACAATAAAAATGAACAACCTACTGTCTGTGTTTTGGGTGACATAAATAGCAAAACAGTAGATTCATAAGAATTTGCATTTAACAATCGTTGATGACGATGTCATTTGTGAGGCTGGATTGAGTTGGATCAAGAGTTCATTTGAAACTTTTAGTTGATGGTTTGTATTTGAGTATGTAAGGCAGTGGTGGGTAACTTGTGTGTCGCGGTACATAGATTGTCGAAAATGCCAAGAACAGATGCCGTGTATGGTTTCAACTGTAACCTACCAACAGAGTCCGAGTAGACAAAAATACGTTAAAACTCAACATCAACTGGACATTAACTAGTTGTAAGACCTTGGACCAGGATTAGGCGTTCCTGTGGAGGTCGTGGATCACAACTTCAATTCCAGGTTACACCGCAACTGTACAGTGTAGGATTCGCAACACAGGTTGTAACACAAAAAGGTTTGGGCAACACTGATTTAGGAGGTTCAAGCAGTATTAAGAGGATTTTAATTCGCAGACACCTCCACTTTAGTCCAGACTCCTAAAGTCTTGCCAACACTGGGTTAGAGTAGTGACGCCAATGGAAAATGCTTCACTTTCTCCCACCCTTATTATGCTAAGCTCTGGTTAAGCTATCAAAAAATAATGAATCCTTTATAATATTAGACTCACAAGAATTCAATCAAACCTCTTTGGCTTTGGGGATCATTTACTTATTCCGTAACGCTTTTTTGGGGCAATTTTGTCCAGGCAGAGAAACTCCGCAGTAGTATCGCGGTATCCATACAAATACCGGTTATTCCCGCCGTTTTCCATATAAATACCGCCGATACCGTCAAGTTTGTCAACCTGGGATTTTGTTGCGCCTCAAACAATGAAAATGTCTGTCCGATCTGATATTGTAATTCACTGGTGGACAACCTTTTCTATTTTGCGGACCATCTCGGTAGTAAGCCTCGCTTAAAACTGCAAAAGCCGTACAAATCAAGGCATTTCCAAAAAATGTTGGAGGCACACTAGTGTGCCGCGTCAAACAGGTTGCCCATCACTCTTGGAATGGAAGGGGAATGTCAATGAGGTGGGGTCTCAAAACAGCCAATTTTACCCGTTCCTCAATAAGCGAACAATCCCCATTTTGATGCATGCTAACACAAGCGTCACAATGGAACCATATATGGATGATAATCTTAGCAATAAAACTGACTAAAATTAGAATTGAGCATTTCATCAACATTGACATTCATTAGAATAAGATTTTCATGTCTGTATATTTTTTCTATCGCATTGTATACGCCTATGCTGGTTGATTCTCAAATTCTTGGTATACGAAATGGAAAAAAGGGACGAAAATGGAAAGGGATAAAAGACATTTTCAGGTAAAAGTTTTCAATTTCAATTTATCTCATACCCAACAGAACCATCTCCAAAAAAAACTTTTTAGATTATTTGCTAAAACTTCTTCAAATATTGGAAAACGTGATGATTTTATTGTGTCATTTATGAGACTCATCTCCTTGATTCTCATATCCCTTTTTCTCACTCATTTCAATGATACTTGGATTTTCCTATTTTATTTATCTTTACGACCATACCAAATTGACACTCATTTTAATTCCATATAATCCTTACTTATTTATTATCATCCACTGATTGTTCGTCTGAGCCAAAAATGTCAAATGGATGAAACTTTCTTCCTTTTTTTTTGAATGTCAAGTCATCACATTGGATATGTTTATGCCAGTTGTTAATTGGAATTAATCTTATGCTGTGGATAAAACAAGTCAATATGAGATTCAGTTATTGATTTGTTGGGATGTTGAGGAGGCTGGAGTTCAGGATAGAGACTTAAAGGTTAAGGGTTAAGGAGAGATGAGGATAGGGTGGAGTATGGCGATGGAATCAATATTGTTCTGGGTATTGGCAAATGCCAGACGGAAGCCAGCAATAGTCAGGTTTATGCGCCATCTAAGAGAGGCCACAGCTCACAATTGATTTGAACTGCCAGACAAGTAAGTAAGTAGTAAAAGGATCTGTCGGATGTTATGGGATATAACTCGAATAGCACAAGTCGTCTATTCGATGGAAAATCAGGTTTCAGGCTGGAATGACACTGACTTTGTGCTGGATTTGGGTTATATCCATTAAATCTGCGAGTCAATGCGGCTTGATGCCGGGTTTTGGATCAACATCGCATCAAGCACTTTCTGAAGTCTTGCTTTTTCGACAGATTCTCGAGACACAGACCAATATGTCGGGACAAGCTTCATTTATTCTACTATATCCAAAAATTTATTGAATATTAGCCAAATGTCAATTTAGCTTTTGGATATTTATCTGTATTTGATTAAAAACATTATTGAATATTTCTATTTTTGGACACGATGTCAACGATTTTATATACTATGTATGTATGTCAAAAATAGATTATTTGCCCGAGGGATTATAATAATTTGATAGCATGTCATTGACGATAACATTCAGTAGATATTATTTACGTATAAGCATGACTGAATTTTGGATGAATTTACGATTTTTGATTGTGATAATTTTGTATTATTTGTCGTCCGAATGGCGCAAGTCGGTTAATTGATTCAAAATCAGGGACCAGGCTGACGTGAGTATGACTTGTTATATTTATCCGAATTTATACCGAATTTTCGAAAGAAGCTGCCTATAGAGGCAGTAGTGCACTTGTTTTTGGTAACTGGCAGACGGAATCCAGTGATAAAACCAACTTAAGGGGTCATCTGATGGAGGTCATGGCTCACAATTGATATGTACGGTCAGCGTAAGTAGTTATATCGAATCCAGCAACAAGCCAGATTCAAGTTGGCCTGAATTGCATTTTTGAATGTTAAGCTGATTTGTGCAGTTCTGGTATGTGAAGCTACGAAGGCTTTTAATCAGAATTACTGCTGCTTACTCTGACACCAAGTTTGTGCAATTTTTGTATCCGCTGACATTCTTTCATCGCTGTTTTGTGCTAAGTAGCTTTTGTAGCTCCTGGAAGCCATTTCGTCCGTCCTATTGTTCAATGTATTGCACTATTAATCGCGAGCTTTTGTCTTACATTTGTAGAATCGGTTCATGTAGCTTCACATCTATAACCTTTTCACTGTTACTAAGGCTATAAACACGTCTGTTCACAACACTTTCCAAAAACTCATCAAAAGCAACATTTATCTAAAGTTTTACTCTAAAAGTTCTTGTTCTGCTTATTTTAAATAATTGATCTGCGTTGGATGTTGTCATGTAATACTTAATTCCGCTCTGTTTCATCACAATACCTAATTTATTAATTAAAATATTTTTACTGCTTCTTTCTTGACACAAAAATTTCACAAGAAATAACAAAAAAGCCTTCAGAATTTAAACATAAAATTAGATTTAAGAGATTAAAAGCCTACATTTAAAAAAATACCTGTAATTACAGTCAACGTCAAAGCTGCCATGAGAACGAGAATCAACTCAACCGAGTCCTCAACATTCAATAGTCGCTATAAGCGAGAAAATCCATGTCGTAAAATGTCACGAAACTATCCAATATTTTTTTTTTTATGTTCATAATAATTTTTTTATGTTTCCAATCAACTCCGACAGCATATCCGATCTGATTGATGGAAGATAGAAATAAGATTGGATGAGAAATTAAAGTGTCTACAATAGGAAATGGCCTTGACCTACATCAGATGTATATTTTACATCCAACAAAAACAGAATATAAATCTGAATGTAAAAGTTCGATTTCTTCTTCCTGCTTGCCATTTTGAGTTACAATTTTTTTTCTCTTCTTGTGGCTTGATGGAGGTGTATTGTTGATTGACGAAGCATGAAAAGGAGATGGAAGTGAATAAATTTTCATTAGTTTTTTTTTTTATTGAATTCATAATGAAGTTGGTGTGAAATGAGCAATTACTTTCGACTAAGTTGATACTTTATGGCTGACGGAAGTCACCGCAAAATTTGCTTCTGTCAGGATTAATAATTTCCCAATTTTTTTTACTTGATGTCCTTTTCATTTTCTGTTGTGGCTGTGTTGTTGTTGTTTATTTAGAAAAAATCTTGCAGAATGAGAATAAAATATGTTTGGATGAATCAATGCATTGATGAGTGCTGACAGCGCATCTATAGTATTTATGAAATTTCTCCTTTGTTCGATTTTTATGGAAGGAATATAATGCTTCTGATGTTTGTTTAATCCAGAGCAGTGGAATTGACATTCACTATTGAACTTCATAATATGCATTAAAGTGTGCAACAAACCCTAGCAGACAATGAGCTTAGCCACCTCAATGAGCTTCCATGTGCTTATCAGTTAATTCATTCAATACAATTGAGAATATTCAATTTTGAGAGCAAACTCACGAATATGCTCCATGTCTGTTCTGGAAAAGCTTGAAAAATATTAGTTAGCACTGTTCTGGAAGTAGGACTATCCTTGGGTCTATATACGAAGCATTGCTGTTCAAACCTTGGACAAGACTATCAGATTATAAAATACTGCCTTAAAGTGTGAAATTAGCCTTTATTATTATGGTATACATTTGGGCAAATGCATATTCTAATGAAAGTGAAAAGTGTTCAGCATGCGTTCTGTGTTACAGAAGTGTATCCAAAAACTCGTACATATGTGGTGAAAAAAATTTAAAATCTCTATTATGTGCAGTTTTTGAGCAGTTTTGAAAATAAATGACGCTTATAATTTCACTTTGAGTGGTTGGGTAGCTGGGTTAGGCGCCAGATCTAAGCAACCAGACATCGATGAGAGCTCTGGTTTGAAGCATCATTACAGTACTATCAAATTACTAGCTTACCACTGGTAAAACTATCAAATTCTCTTTTTTGGAGCATTTTTATAGCTTGATAAAAATGCTATGAAAATGTGCTCGATAACAAAAGGGTTTTCAATATTGGGGTTGCACGACGGAGAAGAGTTTCTATGAAAGCGTTACTCTTAACGGTACGTAATCTCAAAACGTCTCTAAAAAGGACATAAAGAACACTTTCGAAGGTTTTAGGCCGACTTGATTCTAGTCTGAGGTTGGATTTCATCAAAACTAGCTAGACCCAGGGTCACACTAGCTTGGTATCGGATTTTCGCCAATTTATACGTCATGAGCTTTTCAGGCTTTATAACTTAACAGGCATAGAGACCGCTTTTAGGTACCTTAGTAGTCTTTCTGTAATATGAGAGCTCACTCTTTGCATGTTAGGGTATATTGGTGAAATAGAAACCTCCCAAAAGGTAGAAACCATAAACAAATGGACAGACAAACATCCAAAATTAATAGCACTGAAATTTATTCCTTCCTATTAATGAGCTAAAAATAAAATTCTTTCATGATGAAATCACATCAAATTAAACACTTGATTGAATGCATCTTGAGAGCTTAAATAAAAATTTTTCCATTCAACGTTGCTATTACACAGAAAAACATAATAGAGAATCACAAAACGTGATGCAAGCATAGAGAGCAGAACAACAACAAAAAAAATTGTTTTTGTGGCAATCTCCTTGTTTCCTATTCTCTCCATTTATGTATGAGATAATTTCACGAATCATTGAACTTTTTTTTTTACCATGAAAAATGCTTTTTTTTTATTTATTTCACATGAAATCTATTTGAGCCGAAAAATGAAGCAAACAGGAAGAAAACGAAGAAGAAAAACACATAAAAGCATGAAGGAATATCGAGAGCGATTTTCTTTCTTTTTTCTGGGTTTTTTGGGTTTTGTGTGTGAAGGAGGTTCTTTAAAGAAGATGAGTGAGGGAAAAAAGGAACTGAGTATTCATCATTCAATCAAGAGGATTCATTTGCTGTCGTCCTATATTCACTCACATTTTCTTCAAAGTATCATAATCCGTATCTTTTTAGGTCTGGTTCTTGTTTTCTTGGATGATTTGAATGAGTAAATTGCTTTATATTGAATGTTTTGATTCAGTAGTGGATGTATATCTTAAGTTTTAAAGGAATTATTAACATTTTTGATCAGTTTTGAGGTTTAAATTGACCGTTAGCCCTAATAGGCAAAGAACACGCTTTCATGATGTTATAAGACCACTACTGCACCTAAAGCAAGTGAACTCTACGCTAGTTAGTGTAGTCGACTTGGCTTTTCTATGTTCAAGGATGTCCAACTTATCAATATGATCAAATAATCTATCGAAAATGATCTAAATTGATTTCAAAATGGGATTTAACAGTTCCGCAACTCTTGATTTTGTTATAGAGTCATGTAGCCAATCAAGTTATCTTGACGTTGATGAGCAGGAAAACGCTATGCATTTGGTGATTGACCTACATCCAGAGTAGACATAAATACGTTAAAACTAGTTGAAGTCAGGTAGTTCTATGATTATTTTGTCCATTTGGAGATGGTTTGAAGAAAGACCTAGAATTATTGTGATAGTCGTGTGCGGTCGCCGATCAGTGATCGTGAAAGGATCGTTAGACTTACAATCACTTAGCGATCACTTAGCTTATTAAAGTGAAGTGATAGGCGTACTCATCAAATATTGGTTTAGTTTTAGATGTATTTTGTTCTGACCTAGACTTTAGTGAGTCGATGGGTAGATAGGAGAGAACTTTAATCCTTAAAATTCATTTAAGCTACGCTCTTGACTAGGGTTTTCCCAAGTTTTGTTTTCGATGATATTTTGAGACCAGAACCAAGACTATAAAGGATCTCTTCGAAATCTTGGTCTTGATAAATCTCGAATCTGTGTTCTCGATCCATACTCTTGTCTAGTATTATTTATGCAGTTGTGGGTAACCTATGTGTCACGATAAACTAGTGTGCGGACGAAATGTTTGGAAATGCCATAAACTGTGTGCGATTTTGATCGAAGTTTACCGTCGAAGATAAAAGTGTCCCACCACTGCTCTAATGTGACATTGTAACCTAAACTGATTGATTTTTCAAAAGCCACAATCTTCACAAGTAACTTGATATTTCCTAACAATCTCAAGTATATCCAGCATAGTCAGTTTCACCTATCATCAAGATTCCTGAATAGTCAACTTTAAAGGAAAAACTTTTTCAAGTTTTATTTTAAATGTAAAACTTTTCCTTAGATAATAAGAATGGCGAGAAAAAGTTTGAAGTCAGCAACTTTCAACCACGGCTCATCATGCCGTATCACAATCAATGTTTGTTCATCTCGTGTTATTAGTAGATCGATAAATAACGACTACATGAATTTAATCTTGAACTAAAAAGTGCCATTGACAAGTTTGTACTGAAGTCGGCAAAAAGGCTTGCAAATATCGAACTTAAATCTTGTTAAACTTTTTTTTACTTCCATCCATCGACGCTTTTAAGTACACAAAAAAATCAAATTCATGTAAAATTGAAGTATAAAAAAAATTTTGGGGCGGAAAACGAGAATGAAAACTTTTTGATGACTAAAGTTTCGATATGGAAATGAGAAATGAAAAGCTATGAGACGTAAATAAACTTTGTTGTATGCACAAGGAGTAAAAAAAAAGTTCAAGCTGTAATGCAAAACAAAATCGTAAAAAAATCTCTAGTTAAATATAACAATCGTGAAAAACTTTCCATAAAGTTGACTTAGAACTATTTATTTTTTGTGATTTTTTTGAGGAAATTTTGAAAGTTGCAACTTTTTTTTATTCAAATAGTTGTGGATTTTAAGTGCGGAACTAAAAGTTGTTATAGATAATTTCATTGAATTTAACTATTTTTGGGGACGTTTATTTATTATGTTGCCCCGAGCGACACAAATTAAGAAGGCACTGCTAAGGAGGTTTTAAGGCTTCATTTGCCTGATAGGATTCTATTCGCGTTTACTGTGCTCTTTAATCTTTTCTGACTTCAAAATAGATTTCAATGAGTTAAACATTAAAATGTCGACAAATGACGGCCAAGTCAACTACAGAGTGCATATCATTGTCCAGTAATTGCCGTATCATTTTAATAGGGTTTCTCATTTAGTTACTATGTTGACAACATTTTAGCATGTAACAATAAAAATTCATAACTAACGAACAAATGACCAGTAAATTAGTAGCAAAAGCTCATGTGAATAAATCGATATCCTGCATTTATTACACAACAGTCATTTCACGGTTATTAAGTACAATTAATAAGAAAAATAAGCTTTTCATTTCAATTTTAAGTGAACAGCAGTCATAATCATCATAATTATCATAAAGATCCCTCAAGTGGGACATTTCATGCATTCATGTATGAAATTAAAAAAGCGCGATATAAGTGAAGGAAGGATTGCTAGGAAGCTTTTAAAGTTTTGTCAATGCTTTTTTGACAAATTGTAGTCAGCGATAGAGTTGATTTTTGGCGACATTTGAGGGAGGTCATGGATCATAATGGTCGGTTGTAAGCCCTACCATCTCTAGTCTGATTGTGGGACTGCCACCCTTCAGACAAGGTGGTTTGGATAGGCTTTTACCTTATCCTTTAATGTAAATATCCCGGCACATAGCTCGGTCACCAGCGGTGTATTTAGCGATATTTGGGAATACCACGAGAAGGTATACACTTGACGTTTGGTTAGATTCGGAGTCAGACTTCGGTTTCCCCAATTTCCGTTTAACACCACATGAAAGCTGCCTTTTTTCGACAGCCGAGTGACTAGGGTGGCCAGTAAGTTTGGCACTATTGGGGTTCTTTTGGACTATTTTGAGTCTTAATATTCAACAGACTAGCTAAATTACATGAAAAAATTGCAAAAAAGTGCAGAAAATAATCGAAATTCCAAAAAAAAATATTTTCAGTCCTGAGCTTGAACCCGGCAGATGGCCGCCCTACGTATGACAGCCTTTTAGAGGGTTTCGTACACCATTCGGCTGCCTTAAGGAGGCATAAATTGAAACCTGTTTCTAAAGGACTGTCCCATAAAGGAAGCTCAGTGACGAAGCCTTCTTCATTTGTGCTGTTCGGGCTAATAATTTCGACAATGTCCCCCATTCGTGCTCATTGAAAAATCATTTATTTAATGCACAACTAGGAGCAATAACAAATGTTGCCACAATTTTTCCTAAAATCCACTGTAAATATTCTTAAAAAGCCATAAATGCCTCCCGTACATCTACAGGATTGTAAATAGGACTATGGATTGCAATTTTCCAGTTAAAAACAAGCTATATGGCAATAAAAAAATTATAGTAAATGTAAAATTCATGTTTTAACATAAATTTTCCAGTAAATCGAAGATAGAATTCATGTATGTACGTTAGTTCCATTGCAAAAAAAAATATTCATCTCCAGCTAGTTTTTTTACGACAAACAATTTGCTAATTTTTGATGCAGCTCTCTTTCTCATGGAATTTTATAGTCCATAAAACCTTATGTTTCATCGTTTCATCCTATCGCATCGCATGACAAATGTTTCCGCATTTTACTTCGCCACATGTAGAATGTATGCTGTATATATATATATAGACATACATATACAAACACGTACATTCGCATATGTTTGGAGCGCATGGTAATGTCATTTCGTATACTTAAATAAAGTAAAATTTTTCGTTCTTATTCCAACAATTCTTCTTAGCTGCTTTTTTGTGCTGTTCTAATTTATGATTAGATTCATTTTGACTGTATTTGCTTTGGGAAGTTGAAGTGGATTGTTGCTGATAGCTTAATACTATGAAATATTTACTTCAGCATAAGTATTAAGGATGTGAGACTCAGTAAGCTTGTTTGATGCTTTGTGATTCTTTTGTCCAGAAAAATTCTGGATGTCTGTGTCTAGTGAAGGGTCTGAGATCTTTTTTTACACAAAATAAAACATTGAAAAGGTACTGGATCACTTTTGAGCATCTGAAACCTGTTTTAGCTGGCTGAGGATGGATTGAGTGTGACTAAAATTTGATGTCATTTCCTGAGTTGACTAACAGCTGGTTTTTCCGTTCAAAATCCAAGTCGACTTCGCGATCTGGATATAGTCTAGGTATATGTATCCTCGAGAATCAGCTTCTGGCTACTCCCTTTGCGAGCGAATATAATTACGTTAGAACTAGACATTTCCAGGAGAACAGTTGGTCCTTAACTAATTATGGCCTATTTTGTACTCTTGGGAATCGCTCCAATTACATTTAATATTGGGAACTATTGAGTAAAAGCCAGCGCTAGAACCAGCTAAATAAATTCACCTTTAGGATATGCCTGGAAGCCCAAGGATTACAATTGATCTGTAACACCAGAGATTTCCAAAAACTCCATTCAAAAATGCGCGTAATCCTTAAAATCAGAATTTAATTCTAGTCTACCGTTCTCCGCCTCATCATGGCGCCACAAAAATGGTATCTACCATCTACTAGCACATCCGTACATTTAAGTAGCGAAAAACTAAAAAAAAAAGTTCTCAACAACACGAGAAGCAGTAGCAGTGGTGGAATTCCCATGGTAGATTATAATCGGCTTAACACATTATTTTAATAGATTCTACCCAACTCCCATACTATAAACGTATATCTATGTATGTAGATAGTCTCAACTAACATATATTATATGTAATGTTAAGAGTGACTATATCGTGTGCTGTTTAATGTCTTTCTTCTACAGCAATATGAGATTTATCTCTCTTATGTTATAAAATGCAATGCCATTTATTTTAAAGCTGCACATATATGTTGGAGTTCATGTACAACATGATGTTTGCTCGGATATAATTAAAGAAATAAATGTTTTTTTTATTTTAGTTCTTACTCATTTAAATTATGTCTTTTAGTGTAAACGATAAAGTTAGGATTGAAAGGAATTAAATTCTAAAGAAATCCATTGCCTTTCTATTTGTTTAACGTGTGTAAAAGTTGTTGAATGTGCTAATAAAGGAATTGATGTATTAAGCGTCAAATTATAGTTTTCTTAATTGAAGTTTCTTGCTTTATGTTGAAATAAGGTTTATGGTTATTGGATGATTATCTTGAGCTGAAATCACATATATTTGTTAATTGCCAATTGTGGTATTAAAGCCTAATTGCTAAGTGGGTTGAGCATTTGACCGACATTTGAGAGGTACTAGGTTCGGATCCCACTGGGTATGAATCATTCGGTGAATTTGGCTTCTTAACCAAAGTTGCAAAACAGGCAAAAACTTTGCAAATTCTTGATATTTTGTATGGTATTGTAAGAAAAAACTCTGTTTTTAGTCCTCTCTGGGTGGAAGGGGAGTGAATCTAGCATAAAAAATAGAAATTCCGAAAAAATATCGTAATTCTGTATCCTATTAAGTGAACGGTCCCAAGATTATCCTACCAAAAATGTGGAAAACTACAGCTTAGTACAAGAAGTAAACAAATGAAGATTATAAGAAGCATAAACTGTAGGGATACATTCAGTTATATTGTAGCTCATAATCAGAGAAAGAGCTATGGAAAGATTAGACAGGTATGAAAAGGGGGATGGGTGGACTTGCATCTCAAGCATCTCTAACTTAATGGGAAAACGATAAAAAGGATTTTTTGGTTTTAAAATTCTCTCTCGATGGATTTGAACCCTACTTGACTGATACATATAGTCAAAAACGTACAAAGTAAGAAGCTATGGTAACAGCACATGAAGGATTTATTGGCTTAACCCTCTAAAATTGCCATCTATATACGATGTTTTTAAGAAAAGCAGAGCTCGAAGTCAATTCGAGTCGAATCGACTTTAATTTCGAGCTCAGAAGAAAAATAGCATCAAATCATAAGAATGGTTAAAGTAATTATGCATGCTGAATCATGTTGATTGAGGTTACTCATTGGAACACTCATTTAGATGATTACTTACCAGTTCGACACAAAATCCCATTTGGAAGCCATATGGACTCCTCCTCTTACAAGACAGTCCTCAAGGTTGTCATCAAAACTCTAAGAATTCAAGGTTTTTCTCTAAAAATGCGCTTTTGCTTAACAACTTCCACTCAACTTACAAACAATTTTTAATTAATTCCTTTGAAAAGCAACAAGAAAAAATATAATTTCGATGCAAATCAACAGGATCAGAATAAAGATATAATTTTAATGTATGCCTCATACTTTTGAAATAAATTGAATTATAAATTCATTGAATAATTTTCTTAACAGAAAAAAAATGAATGAAAATAAGAGTACCTGAGTAAATTGGGCCGCAATCCGCACAGGAAGTACCTTGTTCCAAGATAATTGCGGATGATGATACATATTTTTTTATTCATTTTTTCCACTTACGGGGAACGTCATGAGAGTAATTTGTACTTGGCATAAAAAAGTTTTTAATTGAAATTTTTTTCACAATGAATGGAAATAAAAGCTGGTTAATGCACGCATAAGTGTTTTAACTGAATGCACTACTCCATCCATAAGCCTCAGAATTTTTACTTTCATATCACTCATCAACATACATGACTGGATATTGAGCTTACCAACTTGATGAAATTTATTATTTAACAAAAACCAGTCACTTGGTCGATATTTTATTATACAATAAATAACTTAATGCTCATTTAAGTGCATGGAAAATCGAGAATATTAATATGATTCATTTTTTGGATGTGCATAATAATAAAATTCGAAACAATAATGATACTGGAGATGATGCCTGTCAAGTATGACTGAAAAACTAAAATATGATTTATATTAATTTGAGACATGCTTTGGTGAGTTGCTGAATAGACCAAACTGACATTGTTCAGTATCTAAATATTATAACACGAATCCTATGAACATTTGTTTGAGACTCGGGTCATATGCATCTTGGAGGGATTTTAGCAATTTTTAGGGGTTACTTCTTGATCCCTTTAGCCACACAATTTGGATAATACTGTGATAAACCTATAATTTTGTCTAATTTTTGATGAATTACAGCCACAGATATGAATGTTTGTTTATTCGTCCAAACTGTCATTATGAATATTTTAATATAGTCGATTTACAATATTTACCAATTTACATCCATAAAGGATCAAGGATACAATATTAAAGTCTTGATTTTGAATAAATTAAGATTCTATGATCTTCAATTTGCATATTGTAATACTTTTAAGGTCCATTCTAGAAATATTCGATTCGTAATCCAATATTGTAGCTTTACTTCTGATTTTTTGTTTCACACCTCATGTTCTTGATTCGTTACTTAACCCAATGTTCCTCAGAGCTCCAATTATGGTTTGATTTCGTACCTTAAGAACTCGAAGTGACTAAATTTCCAACAGAAGAGCACATATTGAAATGGTTGGATTTGAATCGATGACTTTCGAGTCACCATACTAACCTGAATATCACATATGACTTGTTGTAGAATTCGGTTTAAATTCGGTACAATATCAGGGTCACGATAACCTGGTGCTTGATTTTGCATCAATTAACTGATTTGTCCTATTTGTACTAATCACCTTTCCTTTTACGCCAGCAAAGCGCAGGACAAAAGGCTGAAATAGCAAATTAAACTTACAACCATGAATACTACTATCTCTTTGCGAGATGGCTTTAATAGCAAAAATTGGTTAATCGATCAAAAATCAAATACTAAATCTTCGTGACTAAGACATGGTGCCGGATTTATAATGAATTCAAACCGAGTCTGGCAACAATTTAGAGTTACAGTGATTTAATGGTGGATTTTTGATCAATCACATGTTTTTTGCTATTTAAGTATATTTTGAATCAAAACTATCTGAAAAATTAAAAATTAAATGTTCTCAAAGCTGAAATTCCATTAATTTTGATACCAAAAAAAAGTGACAAAATCACAAACAAACAAGAAAAAAGTGTCAAAAAATTATATAATTAATAAATTAACATATAAAAAAATAAAAACACAACACAATGTTCATAAAAATATTCTTTTTTTTCAATAATTTTTTTATTGTTGATTTTAAGGCTCTTAAAATACACAAAAGGGTTTTTTTTAAATATAAACGTTTTTAAGCATGAAACAGAAATGAAATTATTTCTTGTCTGTACTTCTGTATAATATAATATTGTATTGTATAAAAAGTATTACTTAAAAAATAATTATAAAATATAAAAAAATTATAATTAATGTGTATGTGAATGTTATTAAATGTGTCACGAGCACAAAATAAAATAATATATAAGAGACTTAATGCATAAATTTTGCAGATGAGATATAAAATTTCATACAAAAATCATCATTCTGTAGCTGCATATGAACATAAAAAATTAAATTATTTTGGCCATTTTTTTAAATTTTTATTTCATCTACAATTGAGATTTATATCATCCCTTATTGCCATGTTTAATGTTAGCAAAACTAAATATTTCGATCTTATGCTCCTTAAAAACTATGAATCGCGGGATTTTTCATTTTGAGAGTCTGTACAAGTTATGTTTTTGTGTGTATGTTGTACATAGTTTTAGTAATAATAATATTGTTTAAACTGAATATAAATCTACATTGGATGTGATAATGGATTAATGATGGCTGTTGGTTGTATAAATGAGATGGCTGATACTTAAATAGGATTTACTCTTAATGTTCTGTATAAGTGGATTTATGGCAGAATTTGTGGAACTTGGTATGATATGCTCTAAGAGACAATGAGCATCAAGTGAGCATTCTGAGAGGCAATGAGCATCAGATGAGGATTCTGAGAGACAATGAGCCACAGGTAACCATGCTGAGGGACAATGAGGATCAGGTGATCATTCTGAGGGACAATGAACCATAGGTGAGCATGCTGAGAGACCTTGAGCATCAGGAGAGCCAGCTGAGAGACTTTGGTTGATTAATCAATCAATATAATTGAGAATGCTCAATTTTGTGAGAATACTCATGAGCATACCGCTTGTCTCTTCGGGGTATGCAGCTTCATACTAGACATACGGTCGAGTAATCACAGCATGTTTCAATAGGGTCTAAATGAGCTAATGTCCCAAATATTGCAGGTTGAAAAATCTCCAATTTGACTGAATTTTAACAATTTTTAAAGAACTAATCCAAACGTTGATGCATGAGTGTATCCAGGGTGGTAAACTCCCTCTCTTTGGACATAGGACCTGTGGAAACTCTAATAATTAAGATCTTTAAATCTGACTTTCTGGACGATAAAAGATCTCGTGGACGACCAAAGAACTCTGGGAAAAAGCTGTCAATAGAGACAGGATTGCGCTTGGCATCGGAAATTGGCAAGTGGAAGCCAGCTTCAGGCAACTCCTGTGGGAAGTCATAGATCACAATTGATCTATTCGACCAGTTAAGTAAGTTAGTAAGTTTTTCACCCTGACAAGCAAAGAGCATGAATTCATGGTTCAAAAAGACCACTACGGAACCAAAAAGCGGTTTTTTTGGCTGTCAGGACCAATTTTTTCAGGCCAAGGATTTTCTAAAAAAAAAATCCAAAAATCCTCCCTTAAATTATTAATAATTATCCAAAAACTTCAAAAAACCCCTCAAAAATTCACTTAATTCTCACGTACATGCCGTGTCGATATAACAACTTCTACCTACACCCCTGCACTCTGAATCCAAAAATTGTAATCTTTGAAAGATAATTCAGTGAATGTAGAATGCTTCAATAAATCAGCTGAATTTTAGGTGTGGGTTGCTGAATTCTTACAGAATTATGCCTATTAATTCATATAACAAAATTGTCATCAATTTGTTAAATTTGAAAATACCAAAGAAAATTTTCTCAAATGGTATGTGGGATGTAGAAAATTACAATTTCATCAAAGCTCCAAATTCGTGTCAACTCAAAAGTCAAATTAATTAATTTTAAGCTCTAATAGACAGTGAGAAATAATCACAAAGTGTTGCGATCACAATTATTTGATCACGAATTCTTGTGAATTTGTTGATTATCTGTTATAAAGAAAAAAAGTTGACAAGAAAGGAGGTTGAAGTCACAATTTGCATAAAAATTGTCACCATGATGACTAAAAGTCGACTTAAATTTGTTAAAAGTCGAATTAGTCTGAATCTTTAAGCAGTGAAATTAGGCATCAGTGGTGTGAATGGAAGAGCGTTGATCTTACATGCCAAAGGTCTTGGGTTCAATCCCAGGTGATGTTTTGTTTAGTTTATTGGCTGTAGATTTTAGGTCATTGGCAAGAATTGCAATCAGGGAAATTGTATTAAGGTCTATCAGCTTATAGCTATTAAAAGGCCTCAGGGACATTGTAGAATACATCAAGTCTAATGACGTACTCGTACCTTTGCGTGGATCTTTAGTTGATCTTTCAAGTGGTTCAAATCCCATTCTAAACTGCGAGTTTAAAATGTGGACTAAAAGATTTATAATCGCAGTTCCTTCAATTCATAAGGCTGAGCCCTTCTAAGATTATTTATATTGTAGTTTGATTCTTTAAAAAATTCAACTTAAGGCTTGGCATTTCTTGAATGCTGTCTAAAAATGATGGCTTTAGTCCTGTTCATTCAACAACAGCACAATGTAGTTCCTAGAGAGTCATTATACCTAACTGGCAAAGAGATCGCATTTAGGTACCGTGGTGGTATTTCTGTAAAATTAAAGCGTCCTTTTTGCCTTTTCGTGTAAAGCCTTAATTAAAGCCTTTTAGTGTACATCACTGCTTTGACAGCAACGTAAGGATGCTCTGACAGCTAATTTTATACCTAATTCTGGCCCATTTTTAAGTTCAAAGTATGAAATTTGCCATTTAAAACTGTTCATTAATTGACAAGCAGCTCCCAGTGATAGCACCAACTTCAGACGCAATCTAAGGGAGGTCATGACTCGCAATTGATTTTTACGGCATGTAAAGTAAGTAACTAAGCTATTCAGCATGTCTTCATGTCTACCCAAAATCTCTCTGACCTTGAAACTCTTGACATTTGGTCAAACTTATATTAAGCCTCATAAAATCTGTCAGATTTAGTTCCTAAAGTTCAATGACAAATTCTGCAACTGGATAGATTTATGAGGTTCATTATCATAAAAGAATAAAAGTTTTTTTTATATCAAATGATAAAAATTATAATATTTTTTTGTTCATAACAAACTCAAACTTTTACTGCAGAACATTAAGCTACAACATCATTAATCCATTAATTAATTTATCTCATCAAATATGTATACTAAAAAAAATTATGTATGATAAAATAATAATAATAATTAACAAAACTTTTGCATTAAATTAAACAGAAAAAAATGATAATTTTCACAGTGATGAATTTGAGGCAAAAAAAAAAATTAAAAATGAAAGGCAAATTTTTTATTTATTTTTTTTTTGTTTTTCATTTTTTAATTAATTTATATTTTTTTATTTTTTTATCATGTTATGAATGTATATATTTAAAGTTAAATTTCTATTATCAGAAAAGGGATAACATTTCATTTATTTAAATTTAGCATTTTTTTTTTTCTCCTATTAAACTTTTTCATTTAGTTCCCTCTTCTAAATGTACATATACACCGTATGTATAACTAATTTTAATTTAATTTTACTTTTTTTTTCTTATCTTTTCACATATTTACAATCATGACAAAACACAATATTATTTAAAAAAAAAAATCATAAAATAAAAAAATTCAAATGAGAATCTCATTTTCACATTTCACACAATAGCACACATGCAGGAAAAAGAAGAAATGAATGTAGAGATTTTAATTAAAATCACATAAAAGTTTTCCTCTAAAATGCTTTTGAGCTCACATCATCAAGTGACATTTTGATTTTTTTTCTGTTGTTTTTTAGTCCTTCGAGCTTTTTTTTTTATTATTTGTGATGTGTTAATGTATACACTCGTGGAAAAATTATTTGAATAATTCTTTTAAAAAACAATTTTTTTAAAATTCGATTTAATAATTCTAGAATTTTAATAAAATTTAAAATTTTGAAAAGTTTTAAAATTTTAGAAAATTGTAAGATTTTAAAAAATTCAAATATTCTAAAATTTTAAGAAATTTAAATTTTAAAGAATTTAAAATTTTAAAATTTTTAAATTTTAAATTTTAAAAAATTTTAAAATTTCAAAAATTTTTTAAATTTTGAAAAATTTAAATTTTAAAAAATTCTTAAATTTTTAAAAATTGGAAAAATTTTCAAATCTTAAAAAAAGAAATTTTAAAAATTTTGGAATTTTGAAATTTTAAAAATTTCAAAATTTTAAAAAATTCTAAAATTTTAAAAAATTAAAGTTTTTTGAAATTTTAAAAAATTTAAAATTTTTAAAATTTGAAATTTTAAAAATATTTTTTAAAATTTAAAATTAAATTTAAAATTCTAAACATTTTTCAAACTCCTTCCATGAGTGTACATCGTCAAATATTCAGCTACCTAGTTCACTATGAAAATGAAGTAAAACTTTTCTATTGTCCGTTTAGAGAAAATGATACCAAAATTCAGTCTACTCTGGGATCAGAGATTGCTATGAAATTGTTCTAAAATGTGATTTGCAAAAATGTTTTGAATTTTTTGAAGCGTTAATGCTGCTTGTCCTGTCCAACTTTCAAGGCAATTGTATTTGTATTCATTTACTGAGTTTCATGATATTAATTTACATTGTGGATTATTGATAATGTTAGATCCTTGGATTCATGGAGTTTTTGGGTAAATGCAGATCAGTGGAACTTAGGCACTCAATTTAAATTGGAATTAATTGTAATTAGAGTATTTCTGGATTGCAGACTTGACCATTTAGTACCATTTAATAGCACTAAATGCTTTAAAAGCAACTTTAAACTTATTTATTGAAATCTACAACAAAGCTAAGGTGTGTCTGTTCATGACTACTCAAGTGACACATCATGATGATGACATTGTAAAAGCATTCGTCATGATGTCGTGACGACATTCAAGTGACCATCATATGACAGTCATGATGTGTCACTCAGGTTAATGACAGTTGATCTAATTAAGAGGCTTGAATTGGGATTTAAGAGTTTTTAATGGGATTCAGATCACAATTTTGTCATGATTACTGTTGAATTGTTAGGAGAATTGTGAGGTAAAAAGCTCAATTTTAAGGGAGCCTACCTTATGAGTAAAATATTGACCCTGCCCTGGACTAAAACGCTTCACGGTCCTGAAAAAACATCAACTATTCAAGCCATGCCAATTGTAGATCGAAATGAAAACCCTAAATTATTAGAAGTTATGAAAATTGTTAATTCTTGATCATATTTGGCCGCTGGAAGTAGAATTTATAGTATTTCTGCTTCAATGATTCTAATCTGGTACCTTGGCGCAGCCATTATAAAGCATTTGGATTCAATAAATTTCAAAACCCTTATAAAAGTGGAAATTTCTGATCACATCCCTGCTTAGGTCTACTTTCGTTGTGGGCACTCTTTAATTTAATGTAGCACATTTTGGTTAGAAGCCTCGACCGAAACAGCACCCAAGTATGCCGTGGCACTAAAGTTGCTCATCACTGTGCTCTAATATATTACCAACAATAACTGTTGTGTCTTAATGCACCTGTATCTTAATGATCACATTTCCACCATAAATCACAAAGCTTTCCTAATTATGAAACTTATTTTTTTATGTTCGTTCTTCTCATTTACAGACATTCGTGTTAAAAGCTTTAATTCAAAAGGGGTTTATCGACATGTGTACGTGTTGCAGACTGAATTTTAATAGGAGTCTGCAACAAAATTTATGTTTGGCTTTTCAAAAAAAAGGATGAAAGGTAGCATCAAACAAATTTTGTAAAAATAAATGAAAAATTTTAATTACAATTTTTCATAATCCACATGTTTTTATTTATTAATTCATAAAAAATGGCAGTTTTTTTCATTAGTTTAAAAATCCTTTGAAATGCAAACAGAAAGGACTTTATCAACAAAGAGAGAGAGAGACACTAAGCTTCAAAAAATTCAATTTATTCAGATTGTTGTATTTAAAATTTATTTTTATATATTTTTTTAAACATTCATTTTACAAGAAAATAATAATATTTTTAAATGAATATATGCGAATAATGCTGCTTTGTGTAATATCCATATAGGCAGGGGTGTACCAGAGAATTTGATTGAGGAGTGGGGTAGGGGATATTTGGCTTGATTTTTGCAAACAAAAGGACTTTATCCCCCCTAAGCTTCAAAAAATTCCTTTTCCTTCAAAGACCTTCAAAACCCTCATTTCTGTGTAACAACCATACAGGCATGGGTGCAGTAAAGAATTTGTATGAGGGGTAGAAGGAGGTTGGAATTTGAATTTGACACCGATCCTCCCCCTCTCCTCTGAATACGATCCTGGTGTGTGGACTGCTCAAGCGAAATCTTTCCTAAAAGAGGGGATGGGGGTGTTTAACCCTCAAACAGTCACTCATGTATGGTTTCTACCCAGATAACACTAAAGTATGAACATGACTAATATAAAGGCAAGGGTTGTGCAACCTTTTATTTATTGTGGCACACCTTGGTGAAAAGCCTTGATTAAAACAGTGTACGGAATATTTTTTATGGCATTTCCATAATTTTTTGGTGGCATACTAGAATGCCGCGGCACACAGGTTGCTCGCCACTGCTGCAGGGTAGCTTACACAGCCCCACCCTACACCCACTGAATCTACCTCTGTACATGTGATATAGAATAAATAAATATATGAGAACATTGCGTGAATCTGTTCTTTGTAAAAACATATAAAAAAGTTGTATTTTATTACTGAGCATATGAAATAAAATGTCTGCTCAAATCCTTTAAGCCATTATGAAAATATATACGACGAAAGAAGAAATAAAAATTGTTTGCATACTTAAATTAGAAAATGAGAATATCCAAATAGAATAAAAAAATTCTTTTTTTTAAATTTCTTCAGCAAACATATACATGCACAGAATGAAAGTCATTCCGAAAAAAAGCGGCATTGAATTTGAAATTTAATTAAAATGTTGAAGTTTTCATTCTGTATGTGCCTCCTTTCACTTCAATTGTCGGAATCTTTTTAGCACACATATTTTCTTTCATTTATTTAGAGCAATATTTTGAGGGTAAATCAGTATGTTTATTGGAGCAGTTTGTATATTATGGGTTGGTAATTGGGAGCAGTAGTCAGCAGTAAAGCCCGCTTCAGGTGCCGATGAAGGAGCCTGTATCACACACCTGTATCACACTTGATCTGTACAATCAGTGAAATAAGTAAGTAAGTATATTATGGAATAGATTGGTCATGGCAAGGACATGGTATCCATCTTTTGCTCTGTCTTAGCTTAGATTAGTCGATGGCAGCTAACTAAATTTCAGAATTATCAAAGTATTTTTGATAATGACCTAATGAGGATTCGCTTAGTTCAGTATATACTTATTCATAGTAAATCTCAGATGGGTTGCCATAACATTTCGAGGAAGGAGGGAAGAGGTGGCCTTTGATTTGGCATGAATCCGAGAAATAAAAGAGCAGGGCTTGGATTTTTGTATGAAATACCCAAGGAAATTGAAAATTAGGTTTGATTTTAACGGCAAATCTCACTATTTGCCATTAAATAGATTGACATAAGCCTTGTGTTACCCATGAGCACATTTTGAAATTCATGGGAAGGACGAAGGGCAAGATTGAGCGGGGAGGGTCACGAAAAACACTAGAATTGACCCCAAACCACCCCTTATTCTTAACAGGTAAAAATACTGCTTTTAGGTACCGTAGTGGTATGGCTGTATTATAAAAGTATGTTGTTTGCCTGTTAGGGGCTCTTGATACACCTCAGTCAAAACCTCTCTATATATCATCTCTACATTTTTCGACATTTTACAGTTAACACAGTGACAAAGTAATGCCTCAACACCCATGTTGAGCTCAAAAATCATAATATCTACCTTAAGCATCGCATTTCATTTCTTCTATTCCTACAAAATATCACACACATTCATCTCATTTTTACCATTTCTTTTTTTTTAATTTTATTTCCATTTCAGTCTATTGGCACAGAAATTTTTAATCATCATCATCATCATCATTATAATTATATACTCCTTTATTTCATTCATTCTTATCATTTCATCACTCATTAAATTGCTGGAAACTGAATTAAAAAACTACACAGTAGAAGATTCTCTTTATTTTTTTGTTGCTGTATTCATTAAAAAACTATATATATATTTTTTCATCTATCTACTTTTTTTTTGTGAGCGTGGATGAATGAAATTGAATGAATGAATAAAAAAAAATGCTAGGTCACACTCACATCCATTTAACATACAAATTAAAAGAAACAAATTTGTTCATTAAAAGGTATTAAGGCAAATATAAGAAAATTAGAACTTTTATTAACAATCTGTTCGGGGATGTGGGGGGACACTCTCTGGGGGGTCGTTCATAAATGACGTCTGGTGTGATTTTTGGGTATTTTGGCTTATT
Source organism: Chironomus tepperi (assembly GCF_022539635.2). NCBI lineage: Eukaryota > Metazoa > Arthropoda > Insecta > Diptera > Chironomidae > Chironomus > Chironomus tepperi. The sequence goes on from NW_027226583.1 coordinate 1,272,417, forward strand.
TACTGGAATTATGCTCCGACTTGGAGTCTTGGTTACTTCAAAATGCTTTAATCTGATAATTTAGCTTAATCTGTTGTAATGTCAGATCTATGTCCTCAGAATGTAATTGAGGGGCAATAGAAGTCTCTGAATTCCAATTGAGGAACCTTTGTAAATTACGTAACGCTCAGGACAGCATTTTTAACCCTCACCGTAAAGCTTTGAACCATTTAGAGCTGACAAGACTTCAGTGTAGAAGAGTCTTTTTGAACTTTTGTCCAGGCTGTTAGTCCGGACTCTCACAAAATCCTGTCAACTCTGGTAGCAAAGTCTTATTTTCCACCACAGTTGCAAAACAGGCAAACCTATGACAGGCAAAAATCTTGCAAATTATTGATAATTTATTTGGTATTTTTTTTACAAAACCATACAATTTATCAAGAAATTGTGCAGTTTTAGCCTGTCACAGGTGCATGTTTAGCACCTCTGTTTTCCACACATCATGAACTTCCCCTGCTCAATGGGAGCCTAAGCATTACATAATTTCCAAACATCCCTTTTTCTTAATTGACATCATTTAAGAACGACCCTTCATCTTTGGTCAAGGATATGCAGTACTGATCAAAAATACTTTAATCACCTCTATACCCTCAACTCAAGAGTGTCCCTGCCTTGCATTTTCCCAGAATGATTGAAAAAGTTTTTCTTAAAATTGTCATGGAAAAATTCACAGTCCATGCTACTAGCTAACATCCCTCTCAATTGAATCGAATCCATCTGAACTTCATATTATCAAAATTTCCATCCAATTAGAACAAAAAAAAAAAAAACTTTTTCATCCATTCCGAAAAAAATCCCCTCAATTTTTTTAATTAAATCGTCTAATTTAAATAATGTAACAGTTGTGTCCGTAGCTTAATCCATCATAATGAAATTGAATTTCATTTGCTAATTTTCTCCTTACCTCAATTGTAATGATTGTTGTTGTTGTGATTGCATTGTGGTCATTGTGATGATGATGATGATGATGCCTTGCATGCTATACAAACACAACTTTACACATTTGCTATACTTCTGTACCATCTTCACATTCGTCCTCAAAGTGACCGTTTGTGGTTATGCGTTGCGGATTGGCTGTCGTTACAGTTTCTACAAAACTTTTTTTCGGCTTCGGCGGTGGACGTGGCGGTACTTTACGTTCACTCGGTGTACTACTATATAAAGGCTCACGAATTGATCCATTAAGTTGCTCACCGTTTGGTGTTGCTGGTAATGGACGATCCTTCATTGTGTATTTAAGATTAGCACCAGGACTTGTTAAGGTTTTACTGCTACTCGATGATAATTTATTGAGATTTAATAATGAGCTTCCAGTTGCTGTTGTGCGTAAACCAAGATTATCATAGACAGGCTCAACAATCTCAATTGAATTTGTTGGTGATTTTGGTGATGGCATTTCACTAACTACAGCCGGTGCCCAACTACCAGTACGCGGCTTACGTGGAATTGTCACATATCCTTGTTTTAATAATGCTGGATAAATTATTGGTGCTGGTATGAATGGTGAATTTGAACGTGTTGTTGCTAATGCTATTGTTCGTCCAGTCTTTGGATGTTGTAGCGTTCTAAAGCCACTCGATGGCACGGTTGTTTCACCATAAACAGGTGACGTTAAAGGCGATCTACCATAGATGCGTGCATCATGGATATTTGATATTGAGCTCTGTAACGATGGTGATTGTGGGAAGCGCGGAAAGGCTAATAAATCGGGTGGTAAAACACCACCATTAATACCATCATCAAAGTATGCTTGTCGAGAACGCGGATGTGTTGAATCTGACAGCTGAATGGATCGTGTCTCATCGTCATTTTGAACTGTAAATGTGAAAAATTTTAATTAATAAAAGTGTTTAGATATGAATCTATGGATAAAAGTGCTTGCATGTTCACATAGCACATAATACTTACTAAATATAGTCTCATCCAACAAGGTCTGTTTCATCTCACTGATATCATCAGCATCCTTTTCAATAGTGTCAACATCAGTCCTACGAGGCGGCTTTTCAACCGGATTGACCTCAGTCAGTAGGCTCTTTTGCATTTCCATTATCACTGAGCCACCATCAAGCATCGAATCATTTTGTGTTTTACCATTAAGTTTTGTTGTTGGACCATTCGTTTGTGTCATGAGTAGTGTATTATCTGATGACGGATTCTTTTGATGATATTTTGTTGACCGACGACAATAGCAACAAAGTATGACAATTGTAAAGAGTATGATGAACAGTACACCAACAATGATGCATAAAATCATAAAGAATGTATTTGATGATGCGGGCACAAAAGCACCACCTTTTGTATAATCTGCTGGTATATCTAACATAAAGTCATATTCATCATCACCGCCACGATTTGTTGCACGACAAGTATATTTACCGGCATCACTAGTTCGTAGGCCAACAATTGTCAATTCAGAGTTCACTAGACGTAAAATATCAGAACGTATAGAGCCAACAGGCTCATATGTATGAATCTTATGTCGATCATTTTCTCTCAATACACGACGATTGAATATCCATTCAATATTTGGACGTGGCGAACCGCTCACATGGCACTTAATGGTTTCATTCTCTTTACTTGCCCGCAATTGTGATGGACCGCGTGGCACAATACGTGGACGACAAGCAAATTCATCATCATCAACATCCGTCCATAATTTACCTCGTAATCCATCGGGATAGTGGCACTTTGTCTCCATTGTTAATTTTTTATCAATGACAAAATTTCGAAAATCTTTTAGTTGACATGTACAATTCCACATGTTACCATCAAGCGTTAATTCACTTAAATGCAACAAATGTGTAAATGTCGCGACATTTAATCTTTCTAGTCGATTATTACCCAATTTAATTGTTTTGAGTGGCACATTTATAAATGTTTGATCTCCAATTGTACGAATTTTATTATTATTTAATTCCACATGACTTAAATGCATTAAATTTTCAAATGTACGATCAGCAATGGATGTAATTTGATTATCATGTAATAAAATTTTTCTTATTTTAATTAATGGATGAAATGTGCCAGCATGTATGACTTTTATATCATTATTTGAGAGATCTAATTCAATGAGAATCGACAGTTCAGCAAATGCCTCAACATCGACTAATTCTAATGTTGCATTTGCTATTATTAATCTATGTAAATTATTTAAATTATTATTCAACAATTCATTCTTTCGTATTTCAGCAATTCGATTATTTGATAGATCCAATGACTGTATGTCAGTATGTAAGTCTATTGGTATATTTACTTGTCCCGTATCACGACAATCTGCCGTCTTTTTTGATGATTTCCAATGACATCGACATTTATTACATTTTGATTCCCAATCATTTGCTGAATCGTTGGCTGTGATGGCGCCGAGTAGTAGCGCAATAAATACCAATATACTTTTCTTCATAATGCCGTTTCAATGTAATTTACTATAATTATCATATCATTTATAGTCTCACTTCTATTGCGTGACGTAACTTGTTGTTTACTTGATATCTATCTCTCGACTCTATGTATACATACAAAATGTCAGTTCTCATGGACTCGATTTTTACTTTTTTGTATAGCAAAAATTACTTTACATATATTTGCTTATGGGGTGGATAATGGAACTAGAAAAATTGTAATTAACTCTTCACTTTTTTTCCGCTTTTGCGTTTCGTCTTCAATTTGTGTAGCGTATATACACTAAGGACATAACACACTTTTTATTCCTGTTAGACAGCTCTTTTTGTCCTTCAATGTTTATCGTACCAAGCAACGTACAATTAGTAAAACACGACGATGTAAAGCATTTATCATCAAAAAGAAATGTCCGGACATGCGTTAGGCTGTGACTTCTTCAAAATGATCTTTTTGTTGTTTACTTCTTGTCTATTCTATAACTCTTATTATTTAATGATTCATTGAATGTATAGGACGATGACTCTTGCTTTTTGCTCTTCCTTTTTGTGTTGCTGTTCCTCACTCTGTATGATGGATGGATAGATGGATGTAAATAAAAAGTGCCTTCAGCTACAGTTTGGAATATACAGTCTGGAAAAATATAGAGATAAAGAGTAGATTAGAAATCTGGTTTTTTATGTATATTTGACATTTGTAAATTGATAAATAAGTGACAGTTTGATTCATGTGCTTTCTGGTGAAATTTCTTATGTGACGCATGAACATTTTTTTTTTTTGACTTTTGACGTGTTTAGCGACTTTTCAGTTATATATTTATTCAATTAGGTTTATTTAAATATGACGTCAATGTAAATTGAATTTTTTGTTCGACATTTTTGTTATCTGTAGCTTGCATGATGTCTACCTACAGCTAGCCTACGTATTAGTAGCATGTGTTTTAAGATTATATTCATTTGAGTATGATGTGAATGATGCTTAGGTGTACCGCGAATTTACAGCGGATTTCTTGAAATAAAATATGACGTTTATATGATTTTATTTTGAGAGGATGGTTGGGTGGCTGGCAGGATGAGACATGAAATCTTAGCTACATCATTTGTAGAGAGCTCGAGTTTGAAGAACCTTCAAGTTTTAGGATTATAGTATGATTTGTTAGTTCTAAATTTATAGCTCAACATCAAATACATTATCGTGAAGTAGTCAAAGCAGTTAAGTGCTTTGCTGGTCAAATAACTAAGACACTTGCTCCAAATTTAGTCTGGTAACTCAAATGTCGTCACTTTGAGTCCAATCATTTTCAAGTTTGTTTTTTTTCGGAAGTTTATATACTTGGATTGCTTAATGTTCAACATCAAGCCTAAATTGGAGCTCTGGGCTCTGGGCAAACGTTGCATTAAGGAACGGTTCAGAACACAATTTCAAGGATTCTTCCAAAATTGCAATCTAGGACTTAATAGTACAGTACAGTCGAAAACTGAAGAAGTACGCATCTAAAATGCAAGAAATGCAAGCCTTGGCCGAGCTATACAAAAAGCCAGTAAATGACTCAATAGAATGACACAATTACTTGATTTACAGGAGTATAAGTAAGTTTATTGTACTGACTTGATGATTATTTTCAATAAAACACTGATCGCTGGATAAAAATACACTCAAGTACCTCGATCAATAACACGAGGACGTCAAACAATTTTTAACAATTTTTAAAATAAAATTTCCTGACATAAATCACTAAAAATAATCTTCCTGACCTCAATTTTGATACATAAGCGGCTTTTACTAAAACTTGACAAAAACATATATTTTTAGGCATAAAAAAAAGGATAAAAATCGAAATTTTAATGACATTTTGATGCATCAAAAAATAACCAAAAGCTTCCCTCTAACTCCATCCGCATCAAAACAAATGTCCATCAACAAAATTTACTGAACTTTAATAATCATGTTTAATAGGTTATTTTTACTCTCATTCAATCTGAAAGCTTAATGGAAAAAAATGTGACTTTTGTAGGTCATTTACTCCCAAAAGACAAATTTTTTTTTTTTGGTACAAATCCGGTAAATGGAAATTATTTGTACCTTACCGCTGTAAGTATGGAATGTAGGAAGAAGGAAAAAAAAAATGTGAAAATTTATACACTTCAGTTGGTGCTTATTTCTCCATCATAATTTCCACTTCCCTTGAGCAATCACACTCGACAAACAAAGTCAGAGATTGTCTAACAAATTTGTTGGAATTTCTGTTCCTTAACACAGTCGTACATTTCATGTTATGTATAAATACAGATGTAATACAAATAAAAAAACTTATTCTTTATTCCTTCTTATTGACTTTTTTCAGCATCTCAAACTTAATCATTGTCATTGAGATAATATTTGCACATCAATTCCTTTTTTTTTTTGCTTCCAAGAAGAATATGAGATCATATCATCCTTAAATGCCGAACAAATTTTTTTCTATATCTACGTAAATATAATATGAAATATCAATATTATTTTCTTCTGTTATTCTGCCTATCGTAAATTGATAATAGGAATGAATGCATAATTTATGGTTCATTTAATATGGAAGGAACGAATAAAAATGAGAGAAATAGAAAATGAAAGACATTTTCGTCATCATAGACCAGATGTTCCTAATGTGAGTGATGCGATGTATTAATCGCTTCAAGCCAATGTTTCAAGTCACTCTACATGAACGAGTATTCAAACTGAAATTCCATAAGACTGAGAATAAGTTTGAGAAACACTGACTTGAACGATCAAAACCATCATATCATATATTCAGCATAATCATTGCTGTTTTATGGAGATAGACTACTGCGTCAGAAGACATGTAGAGCTAGACAACAAGTCGGTCGCATTCTTTAATATTCTTTTATTACATAACAGCCAATTTCTTTGTATACATATTGTTTTGTCCAAGTATTGACTCGATTTCAGTCTTTGTTCTGTTCTCGATATTGAAAATACGACGAAAGTGAAACTTTGGGAATCTGTAAAATCAACCGGTGTCTTGGTACATTTTAATTTTTGCGGACGAACAATTTTCAAAGCACACTAATGACTTTGTGATATTTTGCAGCGGAAAGACATGGCAGTGTCTTTACGGCAACTCGTGGATACTCCCAAAAATTTAGCTCACTTCTTTAGTTGATAATTAGCTTAAGAAAATGCAAAGCTACTTTAAAAATAACATCAGGAAGAGTTGGGTTGTTTTGAGGTTGTTCATAAGGGGTATTCTGAAATATTTGGGTGAACCCACTCCTTACTTGGCAGTATATAGACGGCCTAAATGTTCTATTAAAGACCTTGATGAACTATTTAAGGTCTAGATGAACTAAATAAGATCTGAATGGACTAAATATGACCTAGATGGACTATATAAGGTCTAGATCATCTATACAAGGCTTAGGTGCCTATTTAAGGCATTGGCGACCTATATAAAGCTTAGATGGACTATTCATGCCTATAGGTATACAATACCATTATCTAAGCATTGATAGATCAGTAACACGTCCTTTAAAATCTATCTCTACCTAAAATTTAAATAAATCACTTCAATTATGTCATACACAGTCACCCAGTAAACTACATATTTATCCAGTCAATCGTCTAAATCGAACAACAGTCTAGTACATCATACCATAAAATCCAAATTCATCAACCGGAAAAAAAAGAATTCAAAAAAAATCCTGAAATATAATTTGAATATCGTTCTTCTTTTCTCATTCAAATTATTAAGCATATATAGCATCTGAAAGACATAGAGTATGATCCGACAACGAAATATTATTTTTCATCCTCCGTCGAGTTGGTGAATGACATGAATCACGATTTATATTGCATAAATTGGCTTAATATTGTCACAAGAATGAATAATAGCAAAAACGACCTACATCATTTTTCCATCCTAAGTATTTTTTTCGTTCCATTCTATTCCTACTCTCATCCCCATCCATTCCATATTCGCTATTGCTATTGCGATGTCATGTCAAAGTAAATGCTAGAAAGATGGATTTTTTTTTTTTGTTTAAAGTGATACGAGAATTTTGATATAAAGCAAAAAAAAATACATGTAGATATGGATGCAGGGTCGATTTCAGCAAAGGGGGGTGGGGGGACGGGGTTCATTGGGGGCACGGAACCCCTTTCCGAGAATCGGAAAACCGTTTATTTTGTAACGGGTTTTTAACTTTTGAATTTATTGTTTGGGTTTTTAGATATGGATGCAGGGTCGATGTCAGCAAGGAGAGTGGGGTGGGGTTTTACTGTGGAAAATCGTTTATGTCCCTGAATTTATTGGCTGGAGATTGGAATTGAAAAGTATCATACTAATTTATCATGATACAAATTTCGTAACATTTTGACAACGACGCACGTGTGGGTTTATCAATTGACTCAATAAGTTCCAATGAGAGATAAAAAAAAAAACGCAATTGGAATTGATTTTAGTAATAGTCTTTATGCTGCATGTTCAATGGTAAATGATGAATCAGTTTTAATAAGTACGAATATGTAAAAAATTGTGTGCTTTGAATTTCTAACAAGCATCGTATTAGGAATAATGATGGAATAAAAAAAAATTGTAAATGACGCTCATGCTGATTGGATATGAAAAGAAGAAGAAATGCAATAAATTCATTTGGAATATACGAGGATATTTTTTTTATGGTAATTGGATTGATATGATTTCCGAAAAAAATAAAATGTCTTCATCTTGATCTACTTATGGATGTTGTGCCTACAATTGTATGTACTTAATGAAATGGGAAAAATATGTCAAAATATTTTGATTGAAGATGAATGTTGAAATTAATGGCAGTAATTTAGATAGGAATAAGTAGTTTTATATTGAATTTGTTGGCATTTTCATATCATTATGCAGTTTGGAGATTATGAATTTTCGTTTCCTGATGAGATATGTTTGCTAGATCAACACACATTCTAATGACGCCATCTTGACGTAGAGACGGCAGTGTATGAGATTAGATTCAAGAAAAGTCGATGGTGAAAGCCTATTTGCCAAAAGGTCTTTGGAAGGCCTTTTGAAGCAACCTAGGTGGAAGACCTTTTGTAGCCACCTAGGCTCCAAGTCAGAGCATGGATCCAGTAAGTAAGTAAGTAATTTGCCAAAAAGTAACTCAAATTTTGAGGAATTAGAGAAGCCGTAGTCTACACCAAAGCTTACCAAATGTCAAAGCACACCTTCTAATGACATCCCCTCGACCAAGCTCTAAACTGACATATGGACTTGATAGGATAGATCAGCAGTGAGAAACCTGTGTCATAATCCTTATCCCATATATGGTTTCGGTCGTGGCTTACCACTAAGGTTGCATCAAGATGTTGCAAGGCACATAAAAGGTTGCCTTTTTTGCACTGGGATAGATTCTAAGCCTATCCAAGCAACCCTGTCTGAAAGACCACTAAAGTTGCAACAAGGCGTGTCAAGGCACATAAAAGGTTGCCTACTTTTTCTCGAAATTTCACGGGAACGGGAACTCTGCAACCTACTTAACATGGACAAGACTAAGGTTTCCCTAGACTAAAGCAACAATGCCGCCTCCACTTTGAAGTGTCTAGCCTCTCCAAACAACCCTGCATCATAATCAGGATGAATGTACAAGATGTCAACCGGGATGTCTTCATGACATATTCATCATCAAAGACTAATTGGAAATTTCACGGGAAGCTTGATTTTGCTTTGCAACAATTTGCATATCTGAATCAATCGGGATGTCTTCATGACATATTATCACTTTTGGAAGTCTCATGTTATTTCAAAATACTTAATCCTAATGGGTAATAACAGAACTTCAGACAGCATATCCAAACTTTCAAAACAATAGAATTCAATTTTCAGTTCTATTGATCAATTAAAAGCTATTATTATTCAATCCACAATTACCATTTGATATTTTATAAATGTATGCAAATTCCTATTCATATGACATAAAAGACAAATTAGCTATTATTGCTATTCAAAATTCTTAACACAATATTATGATCAACAACAATTAAAACATGCTCGAATTACAAAACTTTAGTCGGTAATTGCTTGTCAATGGCATATCTCATTATAGTAGGAAAGTAGAAAGTTTTTCTTCGATCAAATTACAGCTTCAAGTGATTTAATTGATACTGTAATTTTCCTTCGATTTATTTCCGTCACAATAACTTTACCTTAAGTCTTAATTAGTTCATATGATAGCTGCTGAATTTTCTATCAATATTTCGTCAAAAAAAAAATTTAATTAAGCTCATCAATGATGCTCAGAGGTAATTACATTAATTAAGGATGAATTTATTTAAACTTAAAATGCCAATTGAGTTCAGCTGTAGACTTCGTTTTTTTTGAAGAGTTTTTAATTAAGCACTCGAGAATATTCAAGTGAAGTCAATTAAGCATCTTGTAAGCTATTGGCAAAAGTTTATTTATTATTTGCGTTTCGAGTGCCTTAATATAAGTTTAATTATTGTTGTACATTTTCAAGTATGTCATTTCTTTATTGTATAATAAATGGTTGAGTTAGTGATAAGTTTATTAGCCTTTTGGCCTCTTTCATTAGCATTTCCTACAAGCTTGAAGAATGTTTTACTCAAAAGACTGAGAATGGGGGATCATTCATACATTACGTAACGAGAAAAATTGATTTCCAGTACCCATCCCATCCTTCTTCCGGAATAAGAGCTCGATGTTGACTTGGATCTTGTATGGAAAATTTGAAGTCAACTCGTATTTTCCATACAAGGTCCAAGTCGAGTTGACTTCGAATTTTCAATTCAAGATCCAAGTCGACCTGGAGTTCTGTCCGTAAATGAAACTATATATTACTCCCCTTCTGCTCCAAAGAACGCTGTTCCATAATTGGTCTACCCTTAAAATTCAAAAAAGCTTCCTTTTTGCAAGCAACTTTGACTAAACCCTTCAAGAATGCAGCCTAATATGTTACATCACTCAAATCTAAAATTAGAATTATACATAATAGTGTAATCACGTGCTAATTACAAAATAGCCCGAACAGTACCTAGCATCGTAAATTTCATTTTTGCCGTAAAGTTGTCCTAAAACGGCCATCAAGTTTCTGTCAAAGCGGTGATGTAAAGGAACACTAGGGAACGTTCAGAATTTATGTAACCTTAAAAATATCGTTTTTAGACTCGCATTTTCCCATCATGGCCGTACGCCGTAGCAAAATTGTGAAATTGCTAATTGTTGTAATTTCTGAACGCTCCCCTAGCGACTACATACCAAATTGCTAAATTTCGATCAAAAATCCAGCTTTAAACCGACATAACTCTGACTTGGTGTTAGATTCGGTTTGAGTCCGGCGCTTTTGAAGATTCACACCAGCCTGGTGCTACATTTGGATCAATAGAACGACTCATACTGATGAAAAGTGATGAAAGAATGTCAGCTCAACGTGCGGATAGAGAATTTGGACAAACTAGGTGACAGAGCCAGCAACAGAGTCAGATGGAAAGCCTAAGCTCCACATAGGAATATGGTTGCAGTAAGTAAGTAAGTAATTAATAATCCATGCCTGTTTAAATTTAAATCCATCACTATTCCTGAATTAGCTCACCCTGACACCAGATTTTGGATCAACTAACCAACTCGTACTATTCAGGCAGTGTGTTTCTCGGGCACCTATATAATTCTCAATTAATTTTACAAGTTCACAATTTAAATCCTACACAACTTCCATTATAAAAGTAATTTTACAGTCCTTGAGCTAAAAAAACTGGTTCATTAGGTAATTTTCTACTTTTTCTTAAGGAAGTCCTTTTATACTCTTTAAGAATAAATGTTAAGAACATCATTCACAATAAAAATGCTGGCATTTTTATGTCACATTTTCTCTAATGACACTTCTCGGCTCACTCTTTCTTTTATTGCAACAACATTACGTGATGTATAGCGAAATACTTTCTTATTCTTGACGCGCAAATTCAGAAATATTTGGGGTAGATTTTTTTTTATGAATACTTTTGCTGGTGCACTTTCACAAGACTAAAAGCTCTTATGTTTTTTATGCTTAAATTTTTTATGAGATCTATGTAGGTCTACCGAAAGTTATACGTTGATGTTCTATTTTGAGCAATTATGTACAGCATAGAGAAGCTTTTGAAGGAATTAGATACTTTAAAAATTAATGTCGCTTTGAGCTCTGAGGTGGGAGTGATGGCTTGAGTAGATGTTAATGATTTATGTCTGTAGGTTAAGAATATGGCGGAATTGTGATTTATATAAGCCGCAAATTTGAGGTAAAGTAAGGATGAATGATGACTGAGGTTATCGAGAATGCGACCGAAAACGGGAACAAGATCGAGGCTATACAGGAATTCTTTAAAGTCTCAAAATTGTCAAATCTCTAAAGAGACTTAAACAGACCTAGACAGACCTAGACAGACCTAGACAGACCTAGACAGACCTAGACAGACCTAGACAGACCTAGACAGACCTAGACAGACTTAGACAGACCTAGACAGACCTAGACCGACCCAGACAGACTTAGACAGACTTAGACACACCTAGACAGACCAGGACAGACCTAGACAGACTTAGTCTCTGTCTCAAGACCCCTTAGTACCTGATCAGCACATATTGAAGTACTGCCATCACTGAAATCTACCTATTGAGCATTTAGAACCATGTACCAACCATTCGGCGAAAACAATCAAATTGCCTTCACTTCATTCAATGCACAATGCTGTCTCGTCGTCGTGGTGATTACATTTCAATACCTATTGACAGGAGCTATAATCCAACGCTTACATCATTTTGTAAATATTTATATGCTTTTTTCTCAGAAAATGTCATACAAATTGGAATGGGACGTGCAAATAAGCATTTGTCATATATAGTCACAATCCACAATGTATGCACCAACTTTTAACCATTGTTCCATTATTATCATCGTTGATATACAATTGAGTTTGATCGAAAAAAAGCGATATAAATAGCTAACATATTCACATGATATACTATCATTTCACACAAAAATGGAAATAAGCATCACCATGAGATATCGTCTCACATATATAGCAATAAATGTGAATATCGGGGTGATGATATAATATAAAGTTGAAATAATAGCAAGAATACATCATCTCTGTTGTATCAATTGTACTTATGATGATAAGTATGAATAAGAAGACTGTCAGCACTTTATATTTTTTTTTTTTTTCATATCAGGTGAAATATTTGATTTTTTTTTTGAAGAAGTAAAAAGGAATTTTTCAATTTTAAATGGAATGAATAATGTGTGCATTTGGGGGTAGTCAGGGAGTTGGGGGTCAAGTCAAAATCTGCTCAATTGCTCCCAAAATTTTCCTAAATTTTTTAAAAATTAATCCAAAAATTTCAATGTCAGGAGACCCCCCCGCCCTCCTGCTGGGTACCCCCCCCCCCCTGCCATGCACAATTCCATTTTTTTCTGCTTCTCTTCAAGATGAGAAAATTGAGTAACACGAGAAAAAAACGAAAAATATAAAGTCAATATCCTGAGGCGAGGAGAGAAGCAAAAGCAGAAAACTTTATTTCTAGTGCTCATGAATATAATACACGCTGTACACGTGAAAGGTATAATACACCAACAACAAAAAAAAAAAGTTGTTGGAATACATCAACTTACTTTACGATCGTGATGGAAAATCTATGTTCAAGAGCACTCGAGATAAAGTATGACATTTACATATATATGTTTATGCATGTACATATTCACATTCGTGATCAATATTATGCTTTCATTCAGCATTCCTTTAGAATATTTTACAAAAAAAAAAAAGATTTCAAGTCTTCCGTCTATTTATGGGTGTCGTATTTTGAGTGAGCAAATGATTCCCATTCTTTGTTGGATGTTGTTGGAAGCACTGATAATGGAATCAAAATTATGTTATAAGATTTTACATTAGCTTGTAAGTTTCATGAGAAACTTTTTTTTAAAAAAAAAAAAAGAACTTTTTTCCCTTTAAGAACAACAAATGTTTATAAACACGTCAAATATTGACGGAAAACTTAGTTGAAGACTGACTAAGTGAAAGTGAAAGTTCTTACAACATTTAAACTTTTTTTTTTCTAACCTCAATTTTTATTTTTTTTTAATTTTTCCGAGAATTATTAAAAAGTTGTAGACTGATGTCGGGTAGAAGTTCATTTTTAAAGTAGGAAGTTTCTTGTGCAGCAGTCCATATGAAGCTACATGACTATGTAAGGGATTTATAGGAAGTTAGGGCGTTGGAGTGTGACATAGATACACAAAAACAAAGGTGGGTTGGATATGATTAAGCAGTGTTTTGCTTATTGTTGAGAACAGTGATTGGCAAGCTTTGCGCCGCGACACACTAGTATGCAACCAAAATTGTTTCAGTCGAGGCTTACGACCAAGATTTCCGTGATCATTAAAATATTGTCCAGCACAGAGTGTGGCTTTCTCAAAAAGACCGTTGATTTTTTTCAACAAAGTATATTTTGTCGTTAAAATTTAATATTTTTTGACCGTTACACTTCCAATCCTTCGACAATCTAATGTCGAAAAACTCGAATTTGAGACGGCCACACTCTGGTCCAGCACTGGTTTAGATTATATTTGCCTTCTTCAGAATCCCCAACATGATGCAGTAGTAGAGTAGTTAGAAATATTACCCATTAACATACCCATGGGGCCGGTTTATCGGTATATACCTGCCGACCCCTATGCTAGCACTTCAAAAGTATGCATACTCAAGGCAAGAGTAAATGTTGATGTATACCTAGGTTAGGAGTAGGTGTAGGTGGGAAAATGCCTCCTGAATACGTCCATAAACTGCAGTGATGCTGTGTTGTAAGGAACAAAGTGGGGAAGGGGGTCAAAAAGTGAACGACCTCTTTCCTATTATATTCTATGTACACTGTTCCTATACAATATTCCCTATTTATTATTCCAACCATCAAAGCTCTTAAAAATTCTATAAATAAAGCACAAGTAAAAAATTTTATAGCTCCTGTCACATAAAAAAGAATTCTATTTTTCCCGGTGTTTATCCTCACTAAAGATACGACACAACAATAAAATTGACTCGATGCCATCCACAGATCTAGTCATGGTAATAAATATTCTGAGGCACATCACACATTATGTCTGTCTCCTTTTTCAACTATACTTCCACCCTACCGCACACTACAATCAGCATTATCATCATCATCAACATCACCGCACTTCAATAAGAGGAAAATTTATATATTTTTCATATCCCAATGAATGAGAAAATATGTATAAAGGAAGAAGAATGAAAAAGTGATTTTTTGGCTTGAAGGCAATTCCTGAAAAGCATCCCGGTGCGATGGTTTTTATTCATTCATTTGTTTAGCCACTCGACGGATAAAAATACAATAAAAAATTTATAGAATAAATCCAAACAATCTTTTTATGATCCATAGAGTATAATAATGGCATCGACCTTTGTATAATTTATGGCACCACCCTTTGCCATATTTAATAACTTGGAAACGAATATAATTGTTGTTCAAAGTATCAAAGAAATTAGCAATACAGTTCTCTTTTCATACACACCAGGCGCCTGTGTCTTTACTTCTTCTTATCCTCATTCGCTCACTTAAATGATATTTTCTTGCTGTTTATTTACTTTGACTGTCTGACTGGCTTGATTGTGTGACTTGTTGGGTTTTGACGGCAGACTTGTTGACAAGAGATACTTTTTGTTATTTGACTACCTAATTGTGTGAATGATTGAATTGTAGTGGGATTGTGTTGCTACTGACTTAATGATTAGGTGATGTGAAGTGTGTGAATATTCGCCTACTTTATAGCTTTTGTTATGTTGGATATGTTTATGTGATGAATTAGACTTTATTAGTATCAATTTGTGTTATTTTGGTAATATTGACTCTAAGTTCATATTCACAAGTCTATTCATATTATAAAGCGGTCCATAAAGTCTGTATTAACTTGATCGGCATACGTTTTGGAAGGGAGTCACTTGGTAGTCACCATGGAGCAGGGTAAGGACGTAATTATGGGTATTGGGAGTCTTGGAGGTCAACTCACTTCTGGCTATACCCAGGAGCACTGGTGCAGTGGCTACATCCCGGTCAAGCACCCAGATAGAGTACCCAGAGCGAAATTGAATGATTTGCAGGACTTTAAACCAGATTTCCCCAAATTCAGCAAATAGTTGAACATACTCAGAGCTGGATCTCATCCAGAAACCCAAAAGTGTGAGTATAGACAGTATTTGACCCTCAAAACCATCCTAAATACACTCTTGACCCAGAAAATTCCATCCATCCATTCGTGTTAATGTCGGCAACATCCAATAGCTTGATGAGCCATAGACAGTCTAATCCTATTGATTAATATAGAATCTATACTCTAATATAGAATCCATACTCTAAGTATACGTCTACAAAATCTTTAATATTAAATTTACCAAAAAAAAAAAAAACATTTCATCAACCTAACCCCAAATCCCATTAAACACATCGTATATCCATCAATTCATCACAAAAAAAAAATAAAAAATTCGCCTTAACCCCCATCAAACAACGATAAGAACGACTTTTAAACCAATTATATGTATCAAGCTATAAAGCAATAATTTTCCACTTTCTTGTGTCTACATGCGAACATTGGCGCTTCAATAAATACAAGGAGAGAAAGACACGAGTAAAAGTGAAGACAATAAGCACAAGAAAAGGGTGGGCTTCTTATGCCTTATAACACGGTACTATGTGTTATTGTGAATTACATAAGACATAAAATTCATTGAAAACATTTTTCTATCTCATTACTTTCATACAACAACTTTCTTATGTATCTATAGATGTATATATACACAACCTATGTCAATCTTGATTGCAATCTTCCCTCTTGTCGAGCTCATTCCGCTTTTCCTTTAATTTTTCCTTGTGTATGTCTCGATATTGTGAGGATGAAATTTATGCGTGCGATTTTGTGTGCGAATTTCGCTTACTCAACCTAAAAATCAGTAAAAGAAGGAAGTGAAGGAAATTCTTCGCAATAGTATCG
Organism: Chironomus tepperi; assembly: GCF_022539635.2. Classification (NCBI taxonomy): domain Eukaryota; kingdom Metazoa; phylum Arthropoda; class Insecta; order Diptera; family Chironomidae; genus Chironomus; species Chironomus tepperi. The sequence continues at coordinate 1,288,892 of NW_027226583.1, forward strand.
ACCTTTACAGCTGAGAGATGTACAATATATAATAAAACATGCCGACGAAGAAGAAATAGATATATGAACACAGATTGTATGGAATGTTTTGTATTTTCAACATTGATACAATCAATGGGTGGAGTAGGAACTGCTAAAGAACAGTTTCATGCACGCCAACAATCGTAAAATAATTTATTGCTGTACAATCATTCCGATGAAATTTTATTTCCATGTACTTTATTCCTTAAATTGGAAATCTTTAGATGACATATCCAAAAATGGTAAGTTCAAAAATTCAAATGACTCATCCATAACAATGTTCGAGAGATTACAGATAGATTTTTGGATATAACTACTTCTTTTTTCTGTTTCTTCGTTGTTCGGCTGTCATTTAAAGAATGTTTCTTGTCATTTAATATTAGAGAGACTAGCACACTGTGCTGTAGATTGAAGATTAATTAAGTTATGTATAAACATAGTTGTAGAAATTTTCTTGAACAGGATTAAAGATATATTTTTATATTCGGGAGGGATTAATGTTAAGTAAGAGACACCGTTGAGTGCATGCTGTTACAAGGGTTGGAGATAAACGTTTTTGTGCTTCTTTTTATACAAATCTTATGCTTGTAAGAACATTTTAATTTAAATGAAAAATTAAATTCGGGGTTCTGGGAAGACATGACTTGCTTATGATGGTTGATGTCTGTTTTGGGGCCGTAATGCTTTTAGGAGAAGAGGGGATGTTGAGATTTTGTTAGGTTTTGAACTTTAAGCCATTGATACTTGGTTATGCAATGGAATAGGGAAAGAGGTTCCAAAATCAAATTTTTGCGTTACGTAATTAGCAAATTGACCCTTTAAGGAAAATAAAGGAGTTTAATACGTGTTTCTCAAGGATTTGATTGTGAATTTTAATAATAATGAGTGTCCAAAGGAGTATAGTGTGTGTGCTGGACAGGGCCTTCAAATAGCAAAATTAGGTTCATAGATTATAAATCAAACTACAAACCGGTATGACTCTGGCATGGTGTCGGGTTCGGCTTGTCTAAGTCGAAGTCATGCTAGTCTGAGATCATTACCCGAATTTTCTAATTGGGGCCATATCCAGAAAGATTTTGGGATGGAAATAAGTGAAAATCCCCAAAAAAATCTTCAAAATGTTTGGACTGCTCTAATACTGTTAGATACTGTCAAGCCAAATCGAAGTCATCTTAAGGATAAAGCATCTAATCCACACTATTGAGCCCTGTCATTTCCAATCATAATATACATGAACCACCATCTATTGTGCAAATGCTGCCAAGCTATCATTAAAGCAATTTAGCTTATGTCAAAAATCAGGATATTTCATTGGTCTTCTCCATTGTTTCCATGTCATTTCCATAGAATTTAGACTTCGCTATATTCAATTACACGTGATTTGAGCAAGTGCTTTTGTGTGTATCTCCATCTCCATCCCCCAACTTCCCAACACAGAAAAAAATCATTTAAATTAAATTTTTCCTCAATTTCACCTTAAATAAGTCTCTATTTCCAAAAAAAGAATCAAGTACATCTCAACAACAAAAGGTACCACAGTAGAGTAATGGCATTCTCAAGAGTTTCCATCAAGGCTTACTTACGTGCAAAAAGTATAAATAATTTTTTTTCTAGCAAATAAATCTTTTCAGTAAAAAGAATAAATAAATTTTTGTCATCAACAGATATTGCTGTATATATACACATATTTTCATTTTCAAATGCCACTTCTTTCCCTTAGCTATTCGCCTTTTTTCTTCCAAAAAAAGCATCCTTCAAACACCAACAGCACACGCCTTGCCGCCGAAAAAAAAGAGAGGCAAGCTGATAAGGAAGGTCGTTTATTTATTTGGATGGGGTAGTTATTCTCATGTAATTCGCATTTCCTCACAACATGACATAGCTTCACGTTATAAGCTGGAATGCACACGACACTTGCAAGTGCCTTATTCATCCCATTGTCAGAGAAAGTTCTCATTTCTACTTTATTGTGCTGTCTGTCTCTCTCTCCGTGCGGGAGATGAGAAAAATTCATAAATTATTCGCAAAAGAGTTTCCTTCCATCTCCTCCTACTATACCTTAACCTAAAACTTATTTTCACGTTTTGTACATTGATACATTTACTATTGTAAGTGCTCAACTATTAACAGTGTTGGTGATTTAGAATGGCTGGGTTGGTAATGATTTATTGAATATAGAACGAATACTGAGTAGCACATTGAGGCTGGAATGACTGGAAAGCTGCCATTAAGGCATCGTAACGGTGGATATTGACTCATATCTTAGGTGAAAACCACGGATCGGCGGAATTTGTGGCTTGAGGAAATAGAAATATTTTGGAAGATTATTGAACCTTTTAGGGTCTTTTTTAGATGCTGCACTTTGGTCTAGCTCAAAATAGCATGTAGATTAGACATAAGAGTAGTTGTAATACATTGCTTTGGTATCTATGACTTGTCGTTCCACAAGGTCTGTGAAAAATGTACTACAACTGATAACTAAATGTTGTCTAGGCATACAATATGTAATCAATATTCTTAGTCATTCCAAAATTAAGAATGAGAAAGATGAATGATCACAAACGAACCTCCTTCATTCCAAAATTAAGTATTTCCCCAGCAATTCACCAAAATCTATCCAAACTCCAACTCTGTCACTGCCATATCATCGTAGGTTGTGTATGAAAAGAAAAGTATATGTTATTAAATATGAAGCGGACTACTACATGGAGGAGAAATATGTCAGACTAAAATTCTAATGTCAGAAATGTATGGGATGAGCTGTTGTCGTGGATTTAATGCACTTAACTGATGAGGATGTAAAGTTTATAAAGAAAGTTGAGTGGTTGTTGAAATATTTAATATTGAAATGGAAAATTTTCATTTTTGTTTGCATTTCAGGAATAAGTCTGATTGGATTAGGCAGAGCTAGAAGACTCCTTAACGAAGGCTTTCATGGCACAATACCAGTGGAGGTCCGAAAATTACCGATAATCGGGATTTGACGGGGATATTTGACCGGTAACGGATGGTATGGATATCCGTCATTTAGACCCCTAAATATCACTACGGTATCTAAAAGTGGCCTTTTTGCTTGTTAGGATCTACTTGACATCAAGTTTACTTTTTCAAACAAAATCCGAGTCAAATTTGAGTTCTAGGCTTACGAAATGATTCAAATGCTTAAATGCTGGCCCTTTAATGCACTGGACATGTTGCTAGAAGTTCCATTAAGTAAATTCTTCGAGTTTGACTTTGTAGATTACAAGACATCACGTAGATAGCCATTGAACTCATAAAAACAAGCTGTCGATCGTAATAGCATTTCATTTGACTTCTACAACCTATAGGCGACATCTATGGAAGGTCATGAATCTCAATTGGTATGGATTGCAGCAAAATTAATAAGCAAATGCTTGTTTCAAGCTGTTCATTCATTTTTGTATCTAAATTGTCGAATAATGCCCAAAAATTCCCAGAATATACGTCCAACCTTATTATCCAGCACCCTAGCTGACAATTCTTAGAAGACAAGATTTCCCATCACAACAGCTCATTTGCATACTCATGGTCAGATTTAAAAATATCTGTTCATCACCTCAGGGTCATTTTCGCAAGCACATGTAAATATTCTCGTGAGAAACGCGCCCAAAAAGAAAAAAAAAATAATTTTCCACACTTTGGTCATTTCTGGCGGTGAACGACGATAATGGTACGATGAACAGAATCTTTCCCCTCATCTGCCATCTCAAAATGCTTGTGAATTTTTCATAAAAAATAAGAAAATCTCCGTTAAAGATTTTCATTTAACACCCAAGGATTATTTATGTGATGTAATAATTTTAACTTCCTGCCAGATAATTCACTTTTTATTCTAACGGTAAAGGAACGGAAAGAGAGTATAATAAAAAAGGTAAGAAGGAATTTAATTGACTTATCCTGGTTTATTTTTTCTACTAAATGCTCGTACCCGACAGCACAGATATTCATTGTTTTTTTCTTCATTCAGTTCCTAATTTCAGCCATGATATATACGATCCTAACCTTTGAGCTTTCTCGTAAATTTTACAATCATTTTACCATGAAATGATTTAATGGTGCTACGGTTTGTTTTTATGGCCTAATAGCAAACAATATCAACCTTAAGTTCGCATATTAAATATTGTAAATGTTATTGATTTCAGGGTTGCAAAACAGGCACTTGTGACAGGCAAAAACCGTACAAATTCATGGTAATTTGTAAGGTTTTTCTTACAAAACCCTACAAACTATCAAGAATTTGTACGGTTTTCGCCTATATCAAGCATTTGTAAGGTGATTGATTTACGACAGAAATTGCTGTACTCAAAAAACCGTACAAATTCATGGTAATTTGTAAGGTTTTTCTTACAAAACCCTACAAACTATCAAGAATTTGTACGGTTTTCGCCTATATCAGGTGCCTGTTTTGCAACTCTGATTGATTTACATTAAATTCTTTACTTCCTCATGCTCATACTTTGTGCTGTCCTCATACTCATACTTTCTGTACTCGGCTGCGAGAAGCTTTCAGTTTCAGCATGAGTGAAGAATAATTGATACTTTTTTAAGCTCATCAAAATTATTATTAACTTTTGAATGTCAGACAGTCACTGTTTATGCTTGGCAATTTACTTCAATTATTAATTAAGTTAACGATATAATTTGAAATTACTTGAGCTTCGGTGGAACTTTTTTTTTGAAAATTTTCGTGAAAACTTGAGTGATGTACTCGTTGAATTTAGTGGAGTGGATTTCAGCATTACGAAGTAACATGTATGTTTAAAAATTTTTGGAATTTCAGCATTACGAAGTCGTAAAAGTACTGGGTCGTCACCTTGTTGACGACAAAATGTCAAACAGATGAAGAGGGGCCATGACAGTACCATGACAGCTGCTTTTAGCATATTTTAACGATGAAATATCTAATTTCTTGCAATGTACAGCTTGGGAGAAACTGTTTAAATTTTCCTGTATTAAAGAAGCCTTATACAGCCACATACATCCCCCAAATAAAGGCAAAAACATGCTAATTACACAGACTAATCATGAAAACTTTTCAACAAATTTTCAACTAAAAAAAAACTTTTTTTTTTCAAAACCGTCAAGAAAATTTTCATTTTTTTTGGTAAGCACACGCTTACAATATAGCCTAACATATTAAAAGAGTAATGTATGAAATATTTTACTTATTCATGATGCCAACAGGAAAAAAAAGTTAAGCATAAGACGAAATATTCATTTTGATAAATTTTTCATAGCATTTTCAGCTCATGTTAAAGCACAAGTAAAACAATATTGAATTTTACATGACTTATATCACAAAAGTTGAAAAGTTTTGCCTCTTATCTCACGTTGTGATTCCTCACATAAAATTATTCTCTGTTTTTTTGGTGTCTAGAGTTGAGAATGAATAATGCTTTTTAGTCGTAGCTCATCTCATTTATTACGTTTAATATTTAAGAAACTTCATCAACTTTAGTCACACATGACTTATGAATGGGTAAAGATTATGTGCTGTATATCTTGAAAATCCTTGACTTTATGACATGTATCATGATGCTTTTAAAATTATGATTAGTGAGAAATGATGTGGAGTTGTGGATTAATAAATTAATGGGCTTGTTGGAGGAATGAGAGAGGAACTGCTTTCTTTGATCTGTTGTGACACTCCTAAACATCATAAAGTCATGACTTTGAGTTGGTGTCGGATTTTGGAACAATGAGCATAGAGTTGTGCTATTCTGGATAGATTTTTTGATTTTTAAGGAAGATTGATTCAATTTTGAATGGAACTTCAGAATTTCTAGTAAATATTTTGCAATTACGAAGAAATGGGGATTAATTTGATCATAATAAGATGTGTTTGAGTAGCTCTCTAATGTTTTGGTAGTAATAAGCATCAAACACCAAGCGACATACTTCCTGAGAGGCATATGACGTAGAAAAAGCGAAAAATCCTACTCCAGCTCAGCATGTTTCTGCACTGCAGTGAACTGAAGCCTAAATTCATCGATTTTGGCTTCAGAACTGAGTTAAGCTTGCCTGAGTTCAGATTTTATGCATTTTCACCACTATATCCAAGCTACACAATGCAGAGATCTGTATTTTCACCGTAAAAATCAAAATCAGTCGTCATGGTTCCATCAGAACAACTTTACGTCTTTGTTATATACTCCGACATTGTGGTGACGTAGCAAACACATTGTGCTGTTCGAGACGTACTTTCCGAGCTTTTTATGGATCGTTGTTTTAGTAGCATTGACTCTAGAAGCTACGATTATGTAAGAATAAAGCAAGAACTCGTATTCTCTAATTTTTAACCTTATCAACATCAAGTATCTAATTATACCATTGAACAGAAATCTTGAGATTGAACCTTGCAAACATAATTCATTCATAACAGCACTCTCTTATCTAGAACCCCTTTAATATTATTTTATAAGCAGGTAATTGACCGATTATGCAACTCATTATCCCACTGTGTGTCCATATCTAACCCCCATTCATTTATAATTAATTCCAATCAATGAGATTCATTAAAATGCGCTGCTCAATGAAAATAACTTTAAGCATTAATTTGCTTCCGTTGAGAGGTGTGGGTGGGAACCTCCTTTTCCAATAATTTCTCTAACTGATTCCGGCATTACCACTGCCTTTTTTTTTAATTCATTCATTTTTTCTCTCTCTAATTTAATTTGTTTCGTTAAGTTTTATTCGACGCATTCACGCTTGATTTCATTTTGCGTGACTGTATGTATAGGCAATCGAATAAGTGGAAACAGAACGAGATTGTTTTCATTGAGAAATTACATAAAATTCAATACGTAAGAAAAATGTTTGTTCATCGTTCGGAATTGTTTTCTTGTTTCCCGCTTGCTCCAAAAATGAAAAATTTTTTCTTCTATTGTTTATCAGGAAGAGAAGCATAAAAAAGTAAAAATACAATAAAATGTGCGTGATTTGTTCGTCTTACAATAAAAATATAAAAATATGGTTGTAGAGAAATGTTTAAAATTCCAGTGCCGTTTGTTGTTACGTTTTGCTTTGATGGAATTCCGATGATTGTACAAGAACATTGAAAGTTTTTATTTTTGGAGTCTCGGTATGTTTAACTGTGACGTCCATAAAATAGCTTGGACTTATATGAGGTTATATATTGGATAATATCAAGAGTATGGAGCTATAGAATTATTAGAAATTATGTGGGACACCAGCTACATTACGTTAGCTCTATATGTTCACTTAGTCATTCCTAGATTGACGTATCTACGGTAAGACATGAAATTGTCTTGGTAACACTGTGACAGCTGAATTTAGTCCATATTAATGGCTAAAAATGCGGTTCGTAGCATATTGTCGCTAGGGTATCAAGAGTACAGGCACTAGTGTCTAGAATGAATGTGAGAAGTCAGTCTCAATTCCGAACAACACACCATGTATACAAGGCTACCATCATGTGACCGAATTAGCAGAATACGCAAAGTTGCCCTTGTGACACCGATATGTCTGATTTCGATACATTTTAACGTCAAAAATGTGGTTCGCTGCTTTGTGTCGCTAGGGTATCAAGAGTATAGTCCAAGAGCATATCCAGAGTTCATGTGAGAAACCAGACTCAATCTCGAATAATATACTGTGTTCGCTAGGTCACAGAGAAAGTGCCTGACGGCATCGTCACCTTCATTACTGCCAATTCGACCATTTCGACCAATTTTCGACTTCAATCCCACTGCGTCGCTCAACAGTAACCCCTAGAATCATCTTATCCTCATACTAACCATAAGTCAATAATTCATTTTGTCGTTACTCATCCACGATCCCCCCACGGCTAAATAGAAAAGAAAATTACATTCATGTAAATTCAAATCATGGTTATGGCGCTCAATTAGAATTCAACCATTCACATTCAGTATGTCTTCAATAAATGGTCGTACAAAACAAGTCATGCTTTAAAATAGCATGTGATATAGGAAAAATTTTAATTATGTGACATTAAGCTAAGTGTAAGAGCAGTAAAAGAAAAAAAATATAATTCATTTCACTAACACAAGTCATGCTTCATACACATACACACATCATTTTTATGTTCATGGCTTTTTCATCATCATGTATGCAAATTTAATATTATTAAAAATACATCTGCGACATCCTCATTCCATTTCGTCATTTCTTTTTTGGTGTGCAAACAAACAAAAGCGAAACTCACAAAAATTTTCTAGAGTAACTGACTTTGTAAATATTTTATGTCTCTATCTAAGTTCTTTCTTTTGCTCTACCTCATCATATCATCGTTCTCATTGTTATGAGCAAGAATTTTTTTTGCTCTCTCCTTTTATTTGACATACCCGTGTGGTACAATGAGGAATTTTTTGTGGTATTTCAGTTGTCTGTTTTTTTTGGGAAAAATTGAAGGATTTTGGATGGAGTTTTATTGTGAAAATCACGAATTCTTTAGAGTTTTGTTGTAATAGACAATAGTGCTAAGAATGTTCTTGGGGATGTCAATGTATGTTTGTTCTAGTCGAACTGTCTGTTTGATATTGCAATATAAATTTACTAATTTTGGAGTGCAAGGAGGACTGATGCGCAATACAGGTGTTCATCGGCCTTCAACCTTTTCTACCCAAGCACCTAATCCATCTCCTCGTGGTGTATTCTAGCTATGTTTAACTGTTCAAATGGTGTGGTACTACCAGAGAAGGTTAATTGGGAGTGTAAGACCTGGTGAGCCCATTTATTGAGCTATATCTATGTAGTATCAAGAACAAAATCATCTTATCAAGCTTTAAGATGACTTTAAGATAACCCTAACGGCCATGCTCTCGAGAGCTTGATAAACTTAAATATACTAATTGAACATGCTCAAGGGCGTAACTCTTAGTTTACTCTGCTTTATAAGAGTATGCTTCTTGTCGAATAGAAATATAATTGATCATAAGAGACATTGATGTTGTTTAAGGCAAGTTTAAGGCAGTTTTGATAGAAGCTTCACTAAAAATGGCCTATTTTCTGTTAAAAATCACAACATTGAATTTGTATCTTGGTCCACAGTGAAAAAAGCTGTGCAATGATCATTTTACAGAGACACATTGAAACAACATTAAATATCAAATTAAATATTGTGCCACATTCCACATACAACCCCCGGTTGATCACTAAATAAGACCACTTGACATGTAATCGAGAACGTGTGGGTTCGAATCCCACTCGTGCTATGTTGCAATGAAGTGCTTTTTTGTGTAGAATCTTCATGAAATAAAAGTGTTGATGCTCTAAACGAATTTAGAGAATTGGATACCTTAATTAAGAATTTAAGTAAAGTTCCTATAAAATGGAACTAAAATACCAATCAACACCCCCACCCCTTATATACATCCACTGAATTTTCACATAATTAAATCCAAAACTTCCAAACACTTCCCTTTCACTTCCGAAAAACCACCAAAAATTTCATACCAAACTCGGGCTTATATTCAGAACAAGAAATATTCATTGAATAGGAAAAGCAAAATGAATAAAGGAAATAGCAACTCGGAAAGAATGTAGCAGCGACAGCATCAACAAAAAAAAGAATGGAAAATATGCTATGCTGTCACATGAGCTCAACTCAAATGTATGTATCTATGTAAATAAACATGGTGGATGTAATCTTTAGTCCTTAATGATAACGCATACTAATTCCGTTAACAGATTGCTTCCTTCCAATCTACCAGCGAAAAAAAATAATAAGCATGTCGTTGGGGGTTTGTTTGGATGTTATGGGATGGTGATTGGAGGTGGAAGGGGATGAAAGGGGATGGAAGGGAGTGGAAGGGGATGGAAGGGGATGGAAGGGGATGGAAGGGGATGGAAGGGGATGGAAGGGGATGGAAGGGGATGGACGGGGATGGAAGGGGATGGAAGGTGATGGAAGGGGATGGAAGGTGATGGAAGGAGATGGAAGGAGATGGAAGGAGATGGAAAGGGATGGAAGGTCTGACTTACTCTAATAGCACTGTGTGATGGCTACGGCGTCGCCAGATCGACGCATCAATGTTAAGACGCGAAGTTGCCTTGACGGCACCATGACTCCTGATTTTGAACCATTTTTCCGGTAGTTCGCTTGATTATACCACTCGGGTTATGCAATCACGCATCTAAATCATGGTCCTTTATTTAGAGATCCCTAACTTCCTCACGACCCCCCAAAAAACCCATTTAATGAAATGAATGATGTCGTGGATAGGACATGTATAGCTTATTTTAAAAACATACCACACATGTAACACACCATGAGATATTGGTTAGCTTAAAAATAATAATAAAATGTATTGCCGCAATGTTGTAATCTCATTTTTTATCAGCATACATCCTTTGATATGCGCGATCGTTTCTCCCGCAGTTCATCATATAATCCTGATTACTTCTGTATGTCTTTCCAGCTTCCCCATTCTCTGAATTCATAATGAACCTTTCATAAGCATAAATTTTTATGAATATATTTTTAATACATTCGTGCTGGATGAATGAGAGTGGATATGAAGTGGCTGTGTGCTTGGATACAGTCACACGTACACACACCCACATATCAGCGTGCGTGTTTATGTGTCAAAAGCGAGAAAAAAAATATAAGAAAGCACTTAAATTGAGTAAAATGAACAAAAAAAATTCGTCGTTCTATTAACAAAAGAGTTATGGAGGAGGCTTAATGCTTCTCACATTATTAAACATGTATCATAATGACAAAGTTTTTATGAATATTTAGTGAAAGTCAGCAATTAATTACGCGTTTATGAAATTCCTTTGTTGACATTTTTTTTTTGACATTGACCTGTTATACACATTTAATGTGCTTGCCACTTATGCTATACATAAAAAAAAAAATTATTTATATCCATAGAGTCGCGGTTCACGTTCACTGTTTACTACAGGTGAGTGTAATTTTTTGCATGAATCAACATTATGCTCGTAAATGATAAACATACGAAATTGGATGTAAATATTTTTTTTTAAACTTTTCTGACCAGACCAGACGGAATTGACTCTGGATTGAGGTTAGGTGTCATAAAATGTGTCATGTTTGGTACCGGATTTTTGGGTATATTTATTCATTTTGTTTTCCGGGTTTATAGATGGATAAAATGCAGTATTATTAATGGTTTATGATGATTTAATCAAGCAGAGCAACAACATAAGGAACCAGCAGAAGTAGCCATTCTGATCAGGACCAGAAACCTGTTACACCGCTTTTTAAATGCCCTACAACTCACAGTAGGTCAATTAGAACTAATTATCATCATTATGCCCCAACTCGGCTCATTTTTGACTTAATGCTGGATATAAACCTAAACCTGAGTTCTAGACCAGAGTCATGCCATCCTATTACCCAATTTTGGATATATTAAACTCATCTGCTTTTCGGATTACTAGCTGAGTGACAGACATTTTCGTATTAAAGAATAAAACGATTGTACTCATGTCGACGCCTGGATACATTGTATTAAATTCTATAAAAAAGTACAGAATATTATTTCGTCAATGAATTCAATGTAAAAGAATGGTTCCACACTCCATGATTTCATAACATCATAATTAAAAATTTCCATATTAAGCCTCCTTTTTTTTTTACACGTTTTTTATTATTTTTTAAAATTCAAAAGCTTCATCATTTTTTAATGACTTCAGTAATTAATTTCTGTCGAGGCTTTTCAATGTTTTATAAAACAAAAGGTCTTTAGATACGCTTTCAGTTTTTTTTATCCTTAAAATCTCTTATGAGTACTTCATTTACAGGAACACAAAAGGAAATTCTTTGCAACAATTCATTTAAGGGGAATGTTTGAAAATTTTGTAACGTTTCCAAAGTCTCAGTTTCAATGAATTTTCGAGACAGTCCGAGATGATACTGGAATCGAGACTGGTGTCTAGGAGATGAGACCGATACCCAGGAGAAGAAACCGGTACCGAAGAGATGAGAACAGGACTGAGGAGACGAGAACGGCACCGAGGAGACGAGAACAGCACCGAAAAGATAGACGAGAATGGCACCGAGGAGACGAGAACGGCACCGAGGAGACGAGAAAGGCACCGAGGAGACGAAAACGGCACCGAGAAGACGAGAACGGCAGGGAACAGAGACTTCTTACCCCCTTTACGTTACGTAACTTCCTAAAAGTTCCCCAAAAAAAATCTTTTGATACCAAGTACATTCTCATCGGTAATCATACACAATCTCTTTAGACGTGTAGCTTTGCATTCGTCCTATTTTTTCTTATAGCAATAAGCTTTTCACACAAAATTGTTGACTTTAGTTAACATTCATCAAAATAATTATGTATATTCTTGAATTACTTAAAGAAAGAGAAAGAGGAGAAAATTGAGTCTTTGAGCGTATGTACAATATGTTTAATGTTAAGTGTATGGCGCAAGTGAGTACATAAAAGCTTTAGAAACAAAATGATTTCAGTTTTTTTTAAAAAAGTTTCTTTCTTTATTCTTGGGATTTAAATGGGGATTATGAAATTACTGACAGTGACTACATGGGTTGTGGAAGTGGATATTTTAGGAATGGAGTTGTAGACAGTGCAGATTGTCTGTCTTAGAAGTATAAATGCTTAGATTATGGTAGTTTTTGATGATATTTCAGACATATTTAGACAAGACATTGTGACATCTTGAATATGAGACATCGAAGCTTAAGTTGCTTAACTTCTGATGCAATAAGTCGACCATATGTCTAGCAATGAACTTGACACATAATAGGAAGTTCCAAAAATGTCAAGAAAGACTAATCATAGCTCCTCTTCTACTCAGATTCTTAATTGATATTTTATTATAATGAAGGTCTATACACTATGCCTTAACAGGCAAAGAGACAGCTTTTAGGTATCGTAGTGGTCTTTATGTAATATTAAAGCATATTCATTGCCTGTAAGGGATAGTTGATGTGTAATGTCGTGACAATGTCAATGTAGTAATTGAAGGATCAAGTTAACGTTGGATTCGAACTCATGTCCTCATAAAATAGATGGATTTCTGATCTGATCCTTAACATATCCGCCATATATGCATTACTATTAAATTGACAGAATCATTACATATTTTGCATTAATCTAGATTATACACGACAGAAAATCATGTAGGCCACATTCGCTTAAATTAGATCAGTGGTGGGCTACCTGTGTACCGTCAAAAATGATTGGAAATGCCAAGTGCGGTTGAATCGCACGAGCTTCCCGTCCGTCGTGGATTATCACAAAGATGAACCAGACTCACTTAATGTACATCCCTAATTTCACTAATACTGTAAAATTTCCTAATTTTCAAAAAATGCGTTCTATCCCAAAAAGCCTCATTACCCCCCAAATTTTAACTCACATATCCTTGCATTCTCCCTTTTTCTTCTTTTGTTTTGTTAACAGATGAAAAGTCAAGCTATGATATTGTAAAAGCTTTATATAAATATATACATAAGAACTTTTACTTCTGTTTAACAGGAGTATTCAGCATTCTTTTCTGTACACCACACGTACATTTACGAACTAAAAAGTTAAACAATACAGAAAAATAAAATAAAATAAGCAGAGCGATGGGATGATTTTTGCATATGGGAGTAAAGGAGTCTATCTGAAAAATTTGTCTCATTCTGTAACAGTCACTTTTAATACTTAAATTATACAAAAAGGACAAATTTTGTTTAAAAAAACATCATAGACTAAAGTGAAATACTTGTAAATTCACTGAGGTCGAAAGCTACTTCAGCTATTCCATTTCATGAACTTTTATATTTACATAATTTTAACTCATGTTGTCGTAAAAAAGGCTACAAAGAGAGCACTTTACTCCTTTTTTCCACTTTTCTAAACACACATAGTCAGTTACATTCAATATAAGAAATGCCATTTGAATAAATGTGCAAACTATATCACATAGGAATGAAAAAATATGTCCTTTGATGTTTTAATGAATTAAGCTTTTTGAGTTTGTGTGAATGTATTCGCACGCTTGCTATATCACCAAGTTTGCTGACACTTTTAGTGCTTCAATCAGGAGCGTCAGGGGCTTAAGGGCGTCAGGGGCGTCAAAGGCTTAGGCGCTTAGCGGCGTCAGGGGCGTTAGGGGCTTAGAAGCGTCAGCTAAGGTGGAAGTTTTTGGGACGGGTTGTTTGTATAGAGCGGAAAACGAGATTTGCTTTGAAATTTTCCAGCAAATTGAAGAATTCTCCAAAAAATGGAAGAAAGAGGGGGTTTGACAACCAAATCCACCCTTTTCTACCTTTCTTCCTTCGCTGGTCGCACATATCAATTGTGATCCTTGACCTCTAACAGGAGTCATCGGATGCTGACTCTATCGCAATTTCCACCAAAATCAACCATCGACACCGTGATCCGGGTATATTCTGCTATTCGGTAGAGTTTCCACCCCTAGGATGCCCCAAGGACAACTTCTCGGCATATAGTAGATAAGGAGACGTTGCGATGCCCTAAAGAACACATTGTGCAGTTTGGGACTTCAGATTGAGCAAAACTTCAGTGATTTAAATTTAAGCAAAACGTCCAAGGCGTCATTCAGAATATATGCATGTTTAATGTACGATACCATATCTTTTGGGAATATTCATCAACCAACCAATCTTAATATTCACAATGATTATCATCATTATATCCTCATAAATGACAATTTATTTTATTGCATGTAAAATTTTGTGCGACATTGTTGTAAATAATTTATTGATTAAAAAGCTTTTAAAATATTCGAATGGAGCTGTTAACCCACACAAATAATTTTCCCATTAAGCTAATTTCAAATTCAATCGAATTTTATAAGACACGTAAAGTAGTTTGAAGGATTGATTTTCTGATTTTTTCAGAACTATCACATCAAATATTCAAGCTTCTGGAAAGTTTTCCAACAGGTGACATTATTTAATGGTTATTTTTTCACTCGTAGGTGTCACCATTACTATTTCTGGGAATAAGTAGGTGAACTTTTAAAAATTTTGATTAATTTAGTAACGCGGATGGACTTGGAAATGGTATGAAATATTGTAAAAAGGTTAAATGGTGCTATTAAGAATGCTTAAGTAGTATCAATGGCTTAAATTGGCTAATAGCTTTTGAATTAGGTAGATTGGTGATTAGCAGTTCTGTTTGGCTTCCTAATTATTACTAAAATCTAGGAATCAACTCTCTAAAGTGGCACAAAGTAGAAAAGGAAGTCAGTGTGGAGTACTAATGAACTCAAAACTCCGTGTGGCTTCAGAAGGGATCCTTGTGCTTCCTGCCTAGAATTATTTAGGACCTTTAATTGATAGTTTAGAGATGAGCAGACTCATATTTGTGGATTTGATCATATATACAGTTAGATGTGCATTTTCAAAGCATTGTCTACAATTTGCATGCCAATGCAGCAAAAGTCAGCCAATGCATAAATCTCAAAGACTGACCCACAAGCCAAATGAATTTGGAAGTCAAAGCGACCAAGTCAAATTGAATGAATACCTAATAGACATTGACCATACTTATCTAAAAGAACTTGTTCATGAGTATATTCAATCACGTGCCTTGTCTGTTGAGGAATTTTATTCTAATCAAATCCCTTAATCTCCGTGCACTTCCTCCAATATTCCTTCATACTAAATCACTCTTACATTTTGCAACAGTTACACTTATTTACAATAAATGAACAGACACTTTCCGTAAGCATCACATCAATTAAATTTCCGTCCTCCTCACGACAATTACAATTCTGTTAAGTATAAACTACAGCCAGCAATAATGAATAGACATTTTATGCCTTAACATTCTTTATGAATGAGTTTCATCCCTCTCAATCTACCGCAATAGATTGATAAAGTTATGAGCATATTACACTTGAGAATAGAAAAGGAAGCAAGAAAAAAAGCTAAAAATCTCTTAAGAGTCTTATTATAGTCATTTCATAAAGCCGTTATATTAAGGTTCTCTAACAAAAAAAATTCTTTATAGATAAGCGAATGCGAATAAATGAAACTTTTCCTTTCCTTTTCTGGCTGTTCAGAATACCATAACAATTAAAGTTGTATGTGGAATGTTGGTTTTTAAGACTAAAAATAACAATGAAAATTAGCCATTAACAGTGAAATCGGCATAGGATATAGAAGATGAAAATAATCATCAAGTGAGTTAATGAATATCACATTTCTTTGATGCCTTTTGCCTAACTTCTGGTATTACTGTTTTTTTAGGCACACGCATACATGAGAGAACTTTTTTTTGGTCTTCCTTTTTTTATGCTCAACATCTAAATTTGAATTTTCTGCTTTTCTGCATTTTATCTTTTTGGAGAAGATATTTTTTCTTGCTATGGCAATCGGGATAACGATGAATAGTGAGAGGAACTGGTTATGGTAAACATGAAAAATCAAGTTTAGGATGCTGCAGATATGTTTGAGATTGCACAGAGACATTTTAGGGTAGAAAGGATAAAAATGGTTTTCTTGGGGCAATTCTGCTGGTTTAGAATTGTAAAGAGCTCAAAATTTATGATTTGAGCCTTTTGTCGCTTGGGATTGATAGTTTGGAGCTTGATCCAGAATAGATTAGAAAATTATTAACTCTAAAGAGGATCTTATTTGAATCTAGTTCATTTGAATCTATTCAAGTTAAATTTGGTAGGAATTTTTTAGATTTTCAGCCTGATGACTAGCTACTTGAACACAAAAAGCATGCTCTCGTAGTCACAGATTTGCTATATGCAGGCACTACTTCATAGTGGGAATCAGAAACGCTCCTTTGAGGACATTGCTGCATATAGCCTATAAAAGAGGGCTTGGAAGCCGTATTTCCAACACATATGATTCGAAAAGTGAGAAATGAAAATTTTCTTACTGCTGAGTTACGAACACATGATCACAAGGTCGGAGTTGCATAAGGTACCAAAGTACTAATCTATCCCACCACCTAGCCACTTCTACAATGACACAAAGTATACCGAAATATTGATAATTCTGAACTTAAATTATGATTAATTGATTTAAAAGAAGATTTCTTAAAGGCACCTAGATGCGTTGAAACTTCTTGGTACTGATTGAATATATATATTGTACAAATAATGTAAGACTAAGCTTTTTTATGCCTTATTGAATGATCTAGCTAACATTCAAAAGGGTATATTTTCCTTTGCAATGATGAAAATATAATGAATAAATAATAAATAATAATAATAATAATAAATAGCTCATTTAAGTTCAGCTCTTAAGTAGAAATGTCCATATCCTGCTTTCTAACTTCCCTTATCCCAAAAACACAATCTCTTCTTCCCTTTTTTAAAGGAATACAATTTCAATCCTTAAATGTTGTAGAATAAAAGAAGACAAAAACCACAGCACAAAAAATACTTTTTTTTTCTATGTGTCTTCCTGCCTATCGCTTTATTGGCAACATATTGTAATGATATGACTTCGGTGTCACAAAAGTATATGTAAGATTACAAGCAGCAACAACAAAAAATATCAAGAAACTTTTTTTTAAACCTTTACCAACAGTTAGTGTCCTTTTGGGCATGAATGAAAATTGTTTTGGGTGTGGTTTTGCCTTCTCCTTGCCATTCATTATGCTGTGCTTTTTTTTAAAGAATATAATATAAAAAAAGCCTTCAGCAGTTCCTTTCATATGTAATGTATAAAAAAACATATACATACACATGTAGAACTAAATAAGGAACGAGAAAAAACTTAATAAATGACTCGAGCCATGAAAAATTGGAAACCCTTTTTTGTTGTTGTTGCTATTTTCTTCTTATTGCCTTCTCTTTTTGAAAAAAGCTTCAAGCATGCCATTTACACGCAAAAAAAAAAAATATATACATGCACACACATACAAGTAGGAAAATGTATTCAGAAGGTCCTTTAAATGAGTGGTTTCAACATAAAGTTTATTTGTAATAATCTAAAAGTGGCATGTGGATTACACCACATCATAATCATAAATAGACGTTCCGCACATAAAAACACCACTCAATAGCTTCATTTTTTTACATTCTCTCGTCTATGGCTGTTTGCCTTTTTGTGGCAATTACAATACTATTTTATCCACATGTTTCCATGATGCCTACTCTCACCCCGCTAATGCTATGGCTTCTGTTTGTTGCTTCCAACCATCATCATGTTATATGTTTAATTCTCAGGAGTTACCCTAAATCAGGTCTGCACAACCTTTTATTTATCGCGGCACACCTTGGCTGTAAGTAAATCATGATCAAAACCGCTTGCAACATACGATTCATAGCATTTTCAAGAACTTTTAGTGTGCCACAGCACACAGGTTGCCCACAACTGCCCTAAACATTCCGTCTCATTATAGGACCGTTAAATGATGACGGAAAACTTTCCTAATTTTATTGCCCTCATATTATAGACAAGAGACTTTAGTTGTACATAAAATAATAGGAAGCATATACGTAGTCAACATAAACATGATGAGAATTTCGCTAATAGAAATGGCAATGGAGCAAAAAATAAGAAATAAAAATTTTTTGTTTCAATGTGATTACAACTTTACGCTTCAAAGGAATTTTTTGGGTGCTTATAGTTGTAAAGGAATGTTGGACTGGATTCAGGGGTGGATTTGGTATTTTTTGGGGTGGAGTTGAATTTTTGTGTTAAAGAACAATGCGGTATGGTCAGAAAATTCTACTCGGAGTCAGAACTAGGCATTAACTGGACATTATCTAGGCTTTGATTAGTCATAACGTATTTTTGTCTACTCAGCAGAGCTCAATTTCAAATTAGTGAGAGAAAAGCTCGAGTTCGACACGATACTCTTATAGAAAAGATGACTCATGTCCAAGCATTGATGATTTCAATCCTATCAATTTATACTAAATACTCGGCTAGTATTAAATTGATAGAATGTCAATCCATGCTCATGGCGTCTTGACTCCATACCTGAGCAACACAATGCGTATAATTTCATTACAAGCCATAAAAATGGGTCAAAATCAGACATCACGTAGTCGTCAATACATTCCCCCTTTCTTGCCGTCAACGTGGCGACACATGTAGCGGCACTCAGGCTATTACACTGTGCTACATTGGATATATAAACTACGAGTCGACTTCGAGTTTAGCGACATCTAAGTAAGGTTATGAATTGTCATTTATCTTTACCAAAATCTTGTATTTTCGAAGAATTCGAAATTAATTTCGAATTATTCGAACATGACGCTAGTCTAGTTTGTACTCCAACGAGCTAAAAAACAATTCTCAATTTCAAAGTTAAACATCCAAAAATTCCAATTCAGCCCTCATTTCACCCCAACCCACTCAACCTAACTACATTCCTAACAACCACCATCATAGCACAACGAAAGGGATATAAACACATACACAAATATTTCGAGTTAATACTATGTATTTTTAATTTGTGAATATTGCGTGTAAATAGAATGGAAATTATGTAAATTGAAGAAAATTATGGGCCATGGAGCAATTAGAAATGAGAAACAAGGCTCACGAGTGAAAATAGCTATACTGTAAAAAATAGCAGCGAGCAAAGGGCAGCAGTAGAAAGGAATAAACAATGGAGTTAGAGTGGAAGTTGAGGTTGTGGAAGTTGGTGGCGCATTTTGAGGTTTCCGGCTGTATATCCATTCATAATCCAATGAAAAATTGTGAAAATAACGGTTTTTTGAGATTTAAAAAATTCAAATTTAGAAAGTTCGTTAAAAAATTTGAATTTTTTCCGTTATTTTTTGATGAATTATTAGGTGGAGGATATTAAGGTTGATCCTTATTATGCTTACAAATTGACTAAGCAATTCTATACCATGATTCAGCATATAACTCCAATTATCAGCCATTCCGACAATAAACAGCCATAACCTTACATTCCCACTCAAAATACTCGTTTTTGAAAAAAAATTAGGGCATGAAAAGGAGGATCATGCACGATAGTAGCAGATAGATAATTAAACTAATTTCCTAATTTCATTTAAATTTTTTCCTCATTTAAAATTTCTTTCCAGCACTTATTGAACATTTTTACAGCATTGCTGCTTCCTTTTCCACCCTACTTTCAATTTTCTTGAATGGGCAATTTCATTTTAATAATTGTTTTAATTTTAATAATTATCGTATTACCACTGAATATTTTAATTTCCCGTTTGTAATCATAAACAATAAGCTCAATGTCTCAAACAATTTTGTGCCTGTCTTGTTCATGGAAATTAAAGCTGTTGACATATTGATTGCAAACACATGAGCGGTTTGGGAATTTATTCGATTGAGTTTCCATAGAAACTTGAACTTTTTTTATAGCTTAATATTGGAAAGGCTTTTAGGAATCTTAAATTTCATCATCCTTGTACTTAAATTTTGCAATGCTTAGCAGTTTTGGGTATCTGATGATATTGTTGAATCCATTTAATATCGATCTAGGAATATAAAATGTAATGAGCGCTTACTTCGAGTTGTATAAGGCAGGCAATCGATGAAAAATCCGGCCACAGACCAACGTGACTCTGGTCTAGTGCGGGTGAGGCTTAGTACTGGATCCATGCCAAAATAGTCCCAAACGCGTCTTAATACCAGTTTAATTCCAGAAATATGCCAAAAACGGTTTAATACCGGAATCATGCAAAAATCAAGCCAGATTGGTACCGAATTCTGGATCGATTAGTTGACTTGTGCTATTCGGGCTAGTCAGGGGCTAGTTAAGGGTGTAGTTAATGATTTTTAGATGGTAGGCCAAATAAATCATGGAAAGAAGCTGTCGATAGTGTCAAATTTTGAATTAATAATTTGCAAGCGGTAGCCAGCAATAGAGCCAGTTTCAGGAGCTCCAGTTGGCTGGGTCACACTTGATTTGTACGGCCAGCGAAGTAAGTAAGTAACTAATGATTTTTTAAGGTTACGAAAACGTCATGAATGGAGTAAGGAAGCGTTTAGAAATGATGTAATGCTATATATTGCATTTGAGGACATCCTCTCCTTTCACTGTAACCCTTTGTATCAAAATCATGATACATAGCATTAAACCCTTCTACCCCCACTCTTCTTACCATATTACACTCCTTACTCAATTCCTGACTTTTCCCTAAGGCTTTATATCAATCACAACCCAAATTTCCTTTGTAGTTAAATTGACTGAAATCAATTTTTCCATCCAAAATCCGATTTGACTTTGACTTTAAGCATCAAACAGGATCACAAGCCCTCCACCCTCTACATTCTACTCTATCCTGCTCAGCACATACATCTCATTTTCTAAAGAAACTTTTTAATGTCCATTTTTATGGTACTAAATCAATCCTTTTATGGAACATTTTCTTCCTTAAATTACTCCACAAAAATGTGGATATGTATCGTGCTTCATTTCTTATAGGAAAGTTAAAGGCTCAAAAAATTGATTTCACTGGAAATCCTCTTAGTTGAAGATTTATTTATTGAATCCTTTTTCCATCCTCTCTTATCATATTTTTCAATTCACTTAATGTGACCTTGAGAACTTGAAAATGTACAAAAACATCAATAACCTTGAATACTTTTTTTTAATTTCGTGGAAGGATTTCCGATATACTTTTTTGCTAAACGTTTACTGACCGACACATGGTTATTGGTATGTTGATATTAAAGTATAGGGTTTCGTGTTGTTTTAGGATGGGTGGAAATATTTTAACACATAATGGCATGCTTGATCTGTTATTTGGTGTTTTAAAAAAAATGAGGATTAATGAAGCTTTATGGATTGAAATTTGGTGGGGGAATTTAAGGTAAATTCAAGGTTGAAGTTTGTTGCTTGAAATTGAATATTTGAGTGATGTACATTACTAAGGCCAAGGAATTGTGGTAATTTAAAAGGAAATGAAGGATATCATACGATACCATACCTAGACAGCACATGTCGTCAAAAAATCCCAAAACGGAGCCTGTAACACGAGCAACACAATTCGGTGAACCAAAGTTGAGCTGCTAAAATAGATCGAAATCAGTCGTCACGATGCCATCAGGGCAACTTCAGAGAAGCACCGCGGTGTTGATTTTGTCCCATGGCAATGCCATGGACCTAGCAATAATCAGCAAAACATCTGTTTGGTGTCTTAATTTAACCGCACATACAATCAAGGATATGCAAATTTTTATGACTAAATAGACATCTTTCATATTATTCAAATTGCCAAGCAGTTACGAACTTATGTGGAGCAATTGACATGGTGTATAACTGTGAATGGCTAAAATGACTCACAAGCTGATAGGTTCCAATCTGCAATTTTATATTCTGTTCTTTTAGAAGTATTGATATTTTACTAACTAATTTATAAGAACAAGATGAAATAGAAACTTTGATTAGGAAAGTGTACGGACATGCAGCATGGCATAGCAATAAGCAATGCATCAATCCTGAGTAGTACAATGGGTGGAACTGCTTTGCATCCTTCATTAAATACGGCAAATTTTCAATGCTCTAGCAAATACGCAGTTCTGTTCAGGATCACTTTAAATATTTGTCCTCAAAAGTTTCTTCAAAATCCTTCCAGCACTTCTTACATCCTATTTTAAAAAGACATAAGTTTTCAACAGGGTTATCTACATAGTTTATGACTACCAAAAAAGAGAACCGGGCTTGATGATTTTTGTGAAAATTTTATACAAGAAACTTTCCTTGATTGTTACAAGTTTCTTTGTGAGCTTAAGGCTTAGCCTGTCAATTTGTATGTCAATTTTCTGTAATCTCCCCAATAAAGTTTAGTAAATGTCCCAAGATAAATACACAAAAAGGCCATCCGTTTCTTAAATCTTTATTTTTTTTCGTCACCCTTGTGGTTGACTTTTACGCTTCAAGCATTTCAGCTACTTATTAGACTTTTAATACCCAATCTAGCCCACAACTATAGAAGCGGACCGTTCTTTATCAAAAAAAACGGGTGCTATAATTTCACATCAAGCACTGAGTCCTTTCATCAAAAGAAATAAAAAAAAAACTTCGATAACTTTCATCCCTTCCACATGCCTTACAACCCCGAAAAAAAATATGCTAAACATGCAAGAAATAATTTTTTTATTCAACTTTTTCGTGCGTAAAGGCTGCGAAACTTTTTTTTTTCAGTGACTAAAAAAAATGGAAATGAATGATTATAACGACATTATTTTCACCTCGCGGCCTTGCCTTTTGAACGACCTTTACATTGTGCTGTAAATTTATTTTCTCTTTTCGCTGTTGTTCTCCGGCTGCCAATTAACTAAAATTTTCTATGGCAGCATATCCACATGCATGGATTGGGGGTGTTCATATTGGATGTCCAACAGAGATTCTCACTTTCTTGTCCCAGTTCCTGAATTTATCACAATATATTAATGCTTAAATACAGCCTAGAATCCAATTCCCCTCAAAAATGTGACATCATTGCCATTCAACCCCAAATACACACGTAATGAATTTCCATTAGAGTCGAAATTGATGCTTGCTGTGTAAACGAGCCATAAGGTGTTAATAAGAAGATATTGCTTAGTGTTTAAGTAGCCAGAAGGCACCATTATGTGCAGACACTAAGAATTTCCTTTCTTTTTTTCTTTTATATTCGCATTCTCTCTAGTGGAAATGAACATTTATCCATTTGCCATTATTTACGCAAATCATGAAATTTATTTCATTTCATTATGTGCTGTGCTTGATGATGATGAACCAGCATGAAAATGTGTTATTGTATAAAAAAATTTACTTAACCTCGATTTTTTTAAAAAGAAAATTTTTTTGGATGTACTGGATTTTTTGGGGGGTCGCTTTGGGGATGTAAGTGGCAAGCCTTGGATTGTAAAGTGTTTGGTTCTCAATGGATAGAGCTTGTGTTGAAATGATTGATCCACGAATCTACACAACAACAGCAATGAACAGGAAAACTACTCAAGCTTGTATGGAATATCTAGGAATATGTAGCAATTGTGCACTCAATAACCTTTAGCTATTCAGATCATTGAGAACGAAAGCTTCATTTCGCGGATAATAATTGTTTTTAACGAGTGAAGGTGCAACAGACCATTGCAATCAGTAGATGTACAGTTTAAAGTGGAATCATAACCACTCCTTTATTGACTTTATTGTCTGTAGTGCACAAAGGGAAGGCTATGAGCTGTGTTTTTGCTTTATATGATTCGAAAAAGGATCACAGGGTCGGTTTTGGAATACTTAGATCCCAAAGTTCCAAAGCATTCAGACAACGAGCTACTTCAACCGAATTGTGTACGTAAGTCCGTATCTACTCTTAATCCTAGACTATTTCACACAATATGGATCCGACAAGATCGAAGAATATCCAATCTGTCCACCACAAAGTTTTCTAACAATAAATTCTCATTTTAATTGAGGTGCCAACTACTTCACTATCTTTGTCATGTGCATGTCAAATGCCAACCATATACCTTGCACATAATGAAAGAGCTTTAACGGACCTTTAAAAGCTTCCTGTTAGAGTCTTCTTCACTTGCATCCCTTGAGCTTCCAAATTCCTATATAATTTATATCGTGCCTTGCATTCATTAAACTCAAGATCTCTTCCACATCAAGTACAGAAAACTCCTTCTACATCCCTCATCTGACATCTTCCTCTATCGCTTCCATTCACTTGAAAACTGAAAAAACTCGTGCATTAAATATTCTTTCATATATCCCCTGATGCGTATATATATGCGTGCTGTCATTCATTCATTTCAGTCATTCATTTATTAAGGCACATAATTCACAGCAGCTTCATTTGCATGTTCATAGTGAAAATTCGAATGAAAATGTATACGCACGACAATTGAAGGTGGATAAACAAAACAAAACAATCAGCCAAGCCCCACATGTGAATGGATGGAATAAAAAAAGTGAAAGAAACTCAAAAATAGGAGATTTTTTTTTTTTTTTTGTTGGATATCCAATTTACATATCGTGTGTATTTTTTTTTTGTACTTCCATTTAAATGACATTTTTCTTTATGGTTGCTTTAACTTTTTTTTTGCGTTATCACAAAACATGTCAAATGTAAAGTTTTGTGTGGGATTTCTGTCTTCATTCTGACGCCCACTCAATATGCTAATGTTCTCATTTTGGGATGCGATTTAAAGATTTTTTTAAGCTATAAAACTTGTAATCGTATTTTTAAAGTGAACAGATTGAGAATAAGAGATAATACTCATGTTGAACTTCAAAAGTAGCTTAATGGATGTTTTTTAGAGCATTTAAGAGCTTATGCTTATTATTTTAAATAGTTTCAGCGCTATTTACTTTTGGAGGTGAGAGAATTTTATTTAAATTTATTCATTCGAATGCATGTTGGGTGGGGATAAGTGATTTGGAAAATTCTCACGAACTTTATGCTTTTAAGTCTAGACGTTAAGATGCTGATTTTTTGTTAGAATATTCAGAACTTTTGGATTGGATGACTTTTGAAGATAGTGCTTTTTGCAAGCTTTGTGTCTTAGGAATACTTAAACTGGATAAAACTCTTAATTCGTCTTCTGAAAATATAAATGACATGCTCACTGATATTATATTCCCTTTAATGAGAATATCATGGTGTCATGTTGTTCTTTGCAAGCCTTGAAGTTGACTAAAATTTCATATATTTAGAGTAGAATCGATTTTTCCTCTTTAAATCCAAGTCGCATTTTTTCTCAGAAAAACTTAGCTAGACGTCGAGGTTATGTCTTTAATTCCGAGGTAATGTCTTTAATTTTGAGGTTATTTCTTCATTATTTTGAGGTTATGTCTCGTGTCTTTGTCATTATGTATCTAAATTTTAAGGTTATGTCTGAGAATTTTCTATAAATAAATAGTTTGAGGTTTTACACCAAACAAAACTTTCGCTGCTGGATTCTATCTCTTTCTGATAAAATAACTCACTTTTATTGTCAAAAATCCATCATTTCATGCGTTGAAGTGAAGCACAAAAAATCATTTAATTTGTAAAGATGAAAATATTGTTTACCTGGAATGAAATAAATTGAATAAAAATTTATTAGAATTTTTATAGAATAATATTTTGATTTGATAAATGATATAAGATGCTCTCTCATAAATGATGACCAATACAGCAATAAAACTAGAATTTTACAAGAATTGAAGTAAAAAAATCAGGAGATGTTAGATATTATTCCTGGATAAACCATAGAAAATTGAAGATTTTCAAAAATAGGAGAAGGATTAATTTACAACTCTTTGGATGTGTCCCTCAACCAAGACCCTGACTGGTCAGTTTCCAGACTTTCATACTTCTACCTGAAGACCTAACTTAGGTCACCTAAGGCCAGTCGTTCTATTATTACGAAATAAGTAAACATCTCTTAATCATATTGAGTCGCATCGACTTGAGTCTATCATATGAAATACATCGAGTTGTATTAAATATAATTAATAATCCATGTTTGGACCAAGCTCAAACTTATTAAGTAAAGTATCAATTATTTCTTAATAAATACATCAGAGTCAGATGAGTCGGATTCCAATAATATCCAAAATCCAACAACAACAAACTCTAGCTCCGTTGAAATTAGACTCCAAAATATAATCCTCTCATCTCTAATTAAAATGCAATTTCTCAAAATTCATAATTCAAAAATTCATACATCACATTCATAAAGCAAGATCCCACAACCTCACCATGATAATTAGCACAAATTACATCTCACAAATATGACCAGCACAATTTATCCAACACAAAAAGCATTAAAAATTCGTTAAAGAACAATTCAACAAACTGAACATTCTGCACACACACAAAAATTTACTTCCAAGATATTTGTGGTTCCTTCTGAATATCACAAAGGTAAGAATTTTACAAACTCATCGCCGACTTCTTCTTAATGCAAATAAAAACGAATGAGAAACCAAATAAATTTCCGTCTTTTTCATCTTGAAGGGAAAAAAAAATTCACACATAAGTGTACATAAAAGATGTTTACCTTGCGGGTATTAAATGAAAAAAAAAAAGAAATCCGCAAATATATACATATTTCTCTTATCGGTACAGCACACGAAAATGTAATATTCTGTATTTTAAATTTTTTTTTCCTTCTACTCTAGTTCCTGTTTCCTTCAAATTTCGTGCATATAAAGCATAATATGTCGAGTACAAGAGGACTTTAATCAGCATATACTTCTCATTCATTTCCTATTCACATTTTTCATTCATCAGATAACATTATTCATGAGTGTGAAGCCCTTTTTTTTCATTCTCATTCGCCACTATACGTAAATATACTTGTTTATGGCTTATCCTTCTTCTTCTTCCTATTCAAGTCCTTTTTTTTTTGACTCTATATTCAGCTTGCCCCGGAAGAACACTTTACTTAGACATAAAAGTGTACAAATATGAAAGGAAGAGGAAGAAAATTTTTAGAGAAGCACTTAAGCAGAACTAGCATGGATGTGGACACTCGTGGCCATTTTCGCGACGGAATCATCACATTGCAAGTTATGAGCTGCGTCAGCTAAAATACAGCAAAATAAGCAAAAACTGCATCAAAAAAGCTTAAACTCGAGAAGTTGAGGCAGCAGAGATGGACGGACGGAAGAACTGACGGACGGACGAACTGACGGACGGACGAACTGACGGACGGACAAACTGACGGATGGACGAACTGACGGACTGAATCTGACTGACTGACGGACGGACGGACGGACGGACGGACTGACTGACGGACTGACGGACTGAATGACGGACTGACTGACGGACTGACTGACGGACTGACTGACGAACTGACGAACTGACTTTCAGACAAAATGCACACAATACCGTCTATTCCAGTAAGAAAATGCTCTAAAAAAAGCGAAGCATATATCGTTTTGTTATATTTTCATAGCTGCAAAGATAGGGAAGTTCTAAAGAAGAGAAAAAAAAAGAAAAATCAGTTAATGTACTGCATAGGCTGACTTGTGATGTCATGCGCGCTGACTTGTTCATAATTTTATGGATAAAAGCTTTTTAGTGGATTTATACTTTTTTTTTTGGGAAGATATATGAGCTTATGTTGTTATTTCGTCTCGGTGGGGTTGATTGTTGACAAACTTAATTGCTAATGGTGCAAATACTTGATAGTGCAATTAGATAAATTGGATTGACTAAATTGTTCCTGAGAAAAATTAGTGAATTGCTGTGGGACTTAACAATTGTGTGATCAATTGTCTTTTGTGGATTGTAATGTTGTGTAATTGTTCAATGTCAGGCAATTTGGGGGTCATTGGCGCGTTTAGAGAACGTCTGTAGACAGCTCTGTCTTTTGATAACTTATGCCAGTTCTGGATATTGAGAAACCCACGATAGATCAGTTTCAGAAGACATCTTCGCGAGGTCATGGATCCCAATTGATCTTTATGGCCACCGAAGTTAGTAAGTAAGTATGTATAGCCTTAAAAGCTCAGTCATCAGCTTCTCTATTTCCATATTTCAGTCTATTTTAAGAACTTATCTCCTTTATCCCCAACACATTCCAATTACACACTCCAGATGCTTTCAGACCCCAAAAAAAAGCCACTATGCCTCCCCATCAACTTCCTTCTACTCAACATAACTG
This sequence comes from Chironomus tepperi, assembly GCF_022539635.2. Classification (NCBI taxonomy): domain Eukaryota; kingdom Metazoa; phylum Arthropoda; class Insecta; order Diptera; family Chironomidae; genus Chironomus; species Chironomus tepperi. Next base: position 1,317,420 of record NW_027226583.1, read on the forward strand.
ACTAACTGGTCAGACGCGCTTCAACCTCTTTTACCGCACAGTCATCAACGTACCAGCATGCAAATCCATATGATACTTTGAAATGAATAGCTTTGTAAGCTACAATAAGAGAAGAGATGGAAAAAGTCAGCAGTTGAGAACAATAATAACATTCATTTCTGAATAAATGCCAAAAAATAAGTTTGTTGTTCCTTATTCCATATATATAGGATATATATCCTCGAAAAAAATAAGAAAAATACGTACATATGTTCATATTATGAACGCAAATAAGAAGAAATTGAAATGCGGCTTTTCTTGCTTTTTTCACTTCATTCCTGCATGAAACAGAGAAGGAGTATTAGCTGTTCGCATTGGTATTTTTGGTTTAAGAACAAATACATATGTGGAATGATGAAGGAGAAACTTTTTCTTTCAATTTAGTCGACAAACAGTCGTTTAAAGATATTTCACAAAACGTAGCAAAAGCAAGCATCGAGACGTCGTTCTTTTGTATATACACAAACCGGGAAAAAAAAGGGAGGAAAATTGTGCAAATTTTCATATATCATGCTTGAGTTCTCAAAGCAACGCGTGTTGTGAAAGGAAATGTGGATGAAAAAGAGAAAATTTTCGCTCATTTATTTAGTTTTTTTTTTTGTTGTTCATCGCTTCCTTTAAAGGAATGTATGCTGTATATGTATAGCTATAGCAAATGATGTTTTCGAAATTGTTTTCCATTTTTAGAGGATTGGAAACTTGTAGTAATTATAGTGCTTTGTGGGATGGAATTTTCTAGAGAATATGCTAGTGACTGTGTTCTGGTTAATTATTTCTGTTTAATGAAGACTTGAAGATGTTTTGGTTGTAGTTGTGGGTTATTTTTAGGGTTTGTATTGGCAATTTGGTTTAGGTGGTCGATAACAATAGGTGAGGATTTCTAACTAGCTATTCCTTACAGACAATGAGTATACATGACTTTTGGACATATTTTGGCAGAAATTGAGGTTGACTTGAACTTTATATGAAAGACAGCCAGCAATAAAACCAACATCAGACGCCAACTAAGAAGGTACCATGAATCACCTCAAGAATATATCAAACCCTAGTGACAAGTCATTATAAGAAATTTGCAATTGGTAGCCAGCGATAGAACCAGCTTCAGCTGACTCCTGTGGGAGGTCATGGATCACAACTGATCTGTACGACCAGCGAAGTAAGTAAGTAAGTGACAAGTCATCAAGATGACATTGAAAAATCATCACGAAGTCTTCACGAAGAATTCAGCCTCAATTCTACGTACACACCCTGGCGCACACTTAAATAATCTATAATTCAGTGTATTCTATAAACAATCAAGTTTCTCAGAATTTTCAAGCATAAACAACAGCGACAGTGAATTAGATCTGAAGTAGATTGAATTACGAGATTTTTTTCCAGTAATATACAGCTTAATATCAATTACTTTTGGTGCTGAAAATATTTACTTCTCAAGCTGACACTTGATATTTAGACCGAGCAGCACAGGCTTGATGGAACATCGCTCAGTAACCGTATGTACCCGAAGTAGTCCTAATGATACCGAGACAGCTGATTTAAACTCATTTTTAAGGCAAAATATGCACAATATACTGCTCGGGTAGTGACTTGATTTCTGTGGAAACTTGTAACTCCTCGTTGAAATTTTCCAGATGTTTTGTTGAATTAATTCCTTGTAAATTTGCTATTTAAGACTGAGCCTGATTAAATAATTAATTTATTGATACTAGAGCCTTCTCAGAATCGATTCTCAATTAAGCTACATGACATTCGTTGCACAACCCACTCTTCGTTAATGAAAAGTTCTTTAAAATTTTCCATTCATAAGAACAGACAACAGGAATGGAAGAAGCAACAAAAAACACATTTATTGTCGCTCGTTATTATTATATTCATATGCGCGACTTCTTCTACTTCTTTTATTCATTTCCTTTTATCGCCTTCTCATTTTCTTTTTTTCATACATCACATGGTTTTTTTTGCATGCAGCTATTGCTCTCGCTTCATTCAGTTTGTTTTTTTTTGTGGAAATAGAGATTATGCTTTAAAAACGAGGCATGAAGAAAACATGAAAGCATATTTTATGTATTAGCACATCATAAAAAAACATTTCTTTTCTTCCCTTTTTTTTTTCAATTCTATTTCAATATCTTATGATGCCTCTCTCACCATCATGTTCATGTCGACTCTGTTGTTCATGTGTGGGGTCGATTGGATGTGATGTGGTGCTCGAAAGACACATCCCCAAATAGCACAGCATTCTTGTTAGGGCATTGACAAGTCACAGAATTAACAGTAAGACGCGAAATTGATTAGATGGCACCGAAATGGCTGATTTTGATCCATTTTTATGGGTCGCCGCTTTGTTCTCCTTGGGATAGTTCATTCCAGGAAGATATCTACATGGTACTTTGGGAACTTTTGTAAGATAAGCTTCAATTGTTCCCTTTTTTAGTTACAGCATCAATAAAATTTACTGAAACTTGATTATAATTCAAGACTAAGTTATTGGGGCTTGCTGAAGTGCTTAGCAGAATTTCTCAAACGGAATCTACAGCCTAGAATCTGCAGAGACTGAGACAATGACTTTGTTCATAGAGCGGATGTCTGGAGTAATTTAATAAATATTCCTCAAAAAGCATAAAATGTATCCTGAGTATGAATTTGATATGGCATCTGAAAAATACCCATCTCCACCATTTGTACCTTCATACCAGCACGACCCCCATAAAAAAAACATTCTATATGATTATTTCTTTTTCAATTTTTCTCACTTACTCATATGATTGAAGAAATATATTTTATGTTTGCGATTTCACATATGAAATTCGAGAGGATATAAGAAATTTATGTTGAGAATCTGTTTCTGACATTTAAGACGCAGTTCTTTGTGAATCTCGCGAAATTTTAAGGGAGCTTTAGAATAAATTTTGTTTGAAATTGATTTTTATTCAATTTATCTACTTATGCTTTACGAGTTTGAAGCTATCTTAAAGTTCTGAATTTTCAGCATATTTGACCTAAATTTTGAACATCCTCAAGATACAACAAATCATGAGCCAAAATCTTTTTTAACCCTTAAGTGAAGTATAAAATTCCATTTAAATCCAGAATACCAGATAAATAAGACATACTTCCTGTAAAAATAGACTCAAATAGCTCGGAAAAAAATCGCAAACATTTGAATAGAAAAAAGAACGGAATCAAATTGATTTTTTACAGACATATACTTTGACGTGACATTTCTACTCTTCTTGATATGAAGGCATGAATGCTTCTGTTCCAGTTTTTTTATCAAAAAAAAAGAAGATGTTTATGCAAACGAAGGAATGAATAAAGAAGTGAATGGATTTACATGCTTTAAGCTGTTTTCTCAATAACAAAGGATTTTTATATGTACGGATAATATTGAATTTGATGTACAGGCATGCTAATATTAAAAGCTTTATATTGAAGCTTAAGAAATAAATTTGAATACCAGCCAGAAGTTTTAATATTAAAATGATGAATATTGCATCCGAAATACCTGATATGTACAGTGTTGAAGATTAAAATGAAACATTGCTTCCGGATAGCACTTGACGCAGAAATGTCTGAATAGTCGGTTACAGGCCAGTGTAACACTGGTTCTGGCATGGCTCTAACGCTGATTCTTAATTTGGCATGAAAGATTCAATGATATCTGGCTTCAAACCAAAGTTAAGTCAGTCTAGGCCCGGATTATTGTTCATTATTAAGGTTTATGAGATGGATAATTATTTCATAATTGAGGACCAATTGTTTCAAACATATGACATTATTTAAAGTATGCAAGAATACAATACGGATCAAGTGGGCCACCAAAGAAGTCTTTTTAACAAGCTGTTGGTAGAGACTGTATTATACTTGGCATTGATTATTGGCAATTGGGAGCTAGTGATATTTAGAATCTAATTTAGACGCCAACTAAGGAAGGACATGAATCACAGTCAATTTATATACTCAGCGAAGTATGTAAGTTAATAAGAACACAATAATCAGTAAAAATGCTACAATGACATAATTGTCAACGTGATGACCTCTTAAACCAGTTTGGCTGAAGTATGTACGCCGGCATGATATCATCCAATGATACAACCAACGTACATCGTAAGCAACCATCTGTCCTGGATTCGAAACCAGAGTATTTCTAGTCGGATTCAAGTACTTTTTCGCTATTACAACAATAAATTTATTTTATTCCACATCCTGACTACACCAAAATTGTTTCTAGGTATGCTGATGTAATTTGGCTCAGAGTTGACTGAACATTTTAAGTCTGGACTTCGAAAAGCTATAATGACGCATCAAGTAGAGTCCAGACTTATTGTTTCAAAAATCCAGTCTGGTCTACAGAGTAAGCTCCTTCATAATAGAGTCCTGCAAACTCAACTTTAGATTACAATAATTTCACCAAAACATGCTCAATTCCCATAAAAATCTAAAACTTTTTTTTCTACAATATTAATTATTCAGCTCCATTAAGTTCTGCACCTTAACCCAATTAAAAACATTACCTATAAAAAAGCATCCATGAGTGTTACACTCATAAAAAACGTGATACTGATTAATCACAATCTTCTCACTTTATATATGCATCCATAAAATATTCAATGAAAAACTCTCAATTCAAACTTTCACGTTCTATAACTTTCCCAACACATCCACAATACTTATTTGAAAGATTTATTGTAAATAATGAGAGAAAAAAAGGATTTTATGTCAATAACAAGAAGCAACACACAGTAACAGCAGCCGTAGCAAAAAAACATTCTCATAAGAAGAAAAAAAGCATAAATCACGTTAAGAGTTGAGGTAATCGACAGAGCGTAAAGTTAAACATCCAATTAACGTCTAACGATTACCGTTGGATGTGGAAGTGAAGCGAATGAAACAGAAATAAAAAAATATGAGAATGCAGCAAAAATTTTAATAAATAAACACGCGCGTGACGCTTACTTCAATTATAGCTTCATGTTATGTCTCATTCATATTGACTCTACTTATCTTATCAGGCTTTAGTGTTATGAAAATTTCATTAGCCTCATTTACACTACTTTCATCTTATCAGTTAAAATTGTTTAAAAAGTGAATTTCCGATAAGTCAAGTTATGTAAAAAAGTAATGTACTTCCCTAGTTCCAATAATGATTGTCAGTTTTACTTTCCGTGATTCATTTGGGTCAGTGGTGGGCAAACTTTAATTTTTCAAGGCACACCTTCGAGATAAGCATTTACCAAGCCTATATACAGCACACCCATCATGTCATTTCACACTACCGTACTGCATCACACAAGTTGCCCACCACTGACTTTTGTTATCGCAACAAAATGATTAGAAAATATTGAAAAATTCTCAATGGGCTGTATATTCCATATGGAAATAGCTGTAAGATTTCATATGCTTATATTGGCGATAAAAGAAGAGGAAGGGACACAAAAATGACAATATTTTTTTTTCTTATAAAATATACGGCATGTAATTTAATTTCAGAGATAAAGTGCTCAAGAGTCCTCGACAAAGATTTCTATTTGAGTTGTGAATTGTATAGACACGCCCATGCTGATGTGCATGGAAATTTCAATTCAATTTTTAAGGGTTTATTTTGAGTGGGAAAAAATTTGAAGATTTGTTGGTTATCATTAAGATTTTGAGTGTATGGTTGAAAATCTTCAATAAAATTTGTATAATAATTTATAAAATTGTAAGTTTAGGTCTGTAGCATAACAAGAATTTGTGTGGTCAAGGTCAAGAATGCGATGATTCAAGAATGAATCAGGAAAAAGGGAAATTTAGTTGTTTATGCCAAGTGGCTATTACTTGGTTTTAAGTGAACTCCTGCTTCGTCGTTATAGCGGCAAAATTCCAATTTGTGCCGATCGGGGTAGGCATCAGGAATCACGAATCTAAGCTCCACGACTTATGATGGATCAAAATCAATAACCCGACCAAAAGTGGAGATTTAAGCACCAAATACAATTGCTATGTCACTCCAATCAAATCAAATTCCAACAGTCTCAAACCTATACTTAATAAAAACTTATAAGCTATGATTTAATGCTAAATGTCACAAATCTACTTCCTAATTCATCAATTTCTTACACTATCCCGATCGGCACTCTTTGAAATGTTGTCACCATGGCGATGAGATAGTAGTACTAGGAACCAAGTGGCAGCCACTTGGCGAAAACAACTGGATTTGCCAAGTGGCTGCCACAAGTCGGTTACTTTGTTTGCTTAGTTCGCTGTTCGTACAGATCAATTGTAATTCATGGTGCCCCTTAGTTCTCGTCTGAAGCTGGTTCTATCGCTGTCAACTGCTTGCCAATTACCGATACCAAGTGCATTACCATCTCTATCGACAGCATCATTGTACAAGTACAAAATTAGTCGATTTAAAACAGTATTGTACAAACTTTTATGCGTACGACATACCTTGAAGGTAAGCCTTCGTGTCACGGCACACAGTTTGGATAATCGATATAAATCAGTGTTATTTAAACTTTTTTGCACTACGGAGCACCTTGATGGTAAGCATTCATTTCGCGGCACACAGTTTAGAAAACCATGATCTAAAATTTGGAACAAGGCCAACTTGACTTTTGCACGGTGCCTGAATTAAGAAAAAACAACAAGTAAGAGTCATGGCCCGGCTTATAGCCGGATTCCTGATTGATTAATCGATTTGTGTTAGTCGGGTAAGTTATATAAGCATTACTTATTGAGAAAAAGTCATTAAAGATTCTCAGAATTACTTCCAACTTTTTCCACGTGTCTTAGCAATTACCAGGAAGTTTTTTATTATCTGTTGCAGTGGTGGACAACCTTTTGCATTTTTCGGCACACCTTGATGGAAAACCTACACCGAATTCGTACAAGGCATGTAGTTCATGACAATTTTAGAGGCATTTTATTGTGCCGCGGAACACAAGTTTTCCACCACTGATCTATAATACTCTTAAGCAGACATCCCAGTTGGCTCTTAAATTAATAATATAATACTAAGAAAAAAATTATTCTGTCGGAAAATCTAGGAAAAACAAAACCAAATTGGAATTTGTCGAATGAAAATAATGAGAAAAGAAATGAAGACGAAAAAAAAAAAGTGGGAAATAAGAAAGTTGCTGACACGTGTAGACAAGCAATAATTTTAGCCTCCCAAAAATTTCATTCGATTCCATTATGGTGTACATAAATTGTGATTAAATTACTTTCAGCTATAAGAAAACTATCAAGTTATGGAAATAATTTTCTTGGAAATTGACGACTAGCTGAGCATCAAAATTCTTTATATTTGGAGCGAAAATAACAAGATTTTACCATAATTTCATTACAATTAATTTCAAAGTAAAATAAAACATAAAGGAAATAAAGACACAGAGAGACATCACCGCAATGTTCATTAATTTTTCAACTAAAAAATTTTTTCCATCCAGCATTTGCCTGAATGTGGTTTTTATGTCTAGTTTGACTGACATTTGTTGATATTTCAAGCCACAAATCACAACGGCATGACAAAAAAATTTTAATTAATCAAATAAGCGGTAAGCGATATGAATTTTTCATTTATAGCCCCTTTTTTTGGTGCATTTTCATTTACATGCGCTAAATGGGTTCACTTGGTTGTATATAGACAGGATAGATATAGCTTTAAAAAATGATGAAAATGAGTGACAACAGCTTTAAGCTTATTGATTTTTGTGTTGTTGTGGGAAGTTGAATTAAAGAGTATATGAAGAAGCATTTAAAGGTAGGCTGAGTTTGATATCAACATCATTATCACGTATACTATATACTATAATCGATATTTTCAAAAGGTATTTACACTGCGTATAAATGCTCGAAAATCCAGTATAAAACTGACTTGACTCTAGCCTAATGTCGGATTTTATTCAATCTAGCCTTTTGCAAGTGTCACGATTGCCTAAAGCCGGATATTCAGTCAATTCTACGTTGTATGCTTTGAAGAACTGATCGTGCAGAATCTTTAGTGTGTCGCAATATAGTGTTTTATCTGGAGGAGAGACACAATTATGCTATACTACCCTTGGTTGGAATCCACAAAGAAAAGACATCCTGATGTTCCAAGAGCAACATGGCGTAGGACAGTAATGAAAGAATGTCAGTTAGATGTCAAAACTGAGAGTCCTTTAAGTCGGAACATGGTTCCAGTTAGCAAGAAAATGTGTAACATTGTCTTTAAAAATTATCATGAAATGCCATTTTTCTGTCCCTGCAGTATTGGATAAACTATAAGGTACAACCGAAAACTGAACGCCTGTGGATCTAAAAAGGATGGATCTAAATGAAGGCCTGTGCATGGTGTATAGCCAAGTATGGGAGATTGGGGAAGCCGATGTGGGATTCCGAAGCTGACCAAATGCCAAGTGTGTACCTTCACTTGATATTCCTTGCTCCTTCCAAACACATCGCGGGCAGCTTCACAAACAACCTAGGGTTAGTAGGCTTACAACTTGCTATGGCCAAATCCAAGCTATACAAAGAAAACAACAAATGGATAGAGCCTATTATTTCGATAGACATAATATCCACAGCATCCACAGTCAATTTCACAGAATCAAGCATCATCTCCTCCAACATCATATACATAACTACCAAAAGTACAAATGAAACTATTCATCCCTAGACAAGTTCTTTGAACTATCAAATCCCTCGTGTTGAATTTTTTAAAATTTAATGAATTCAATGGCTTTGCGGCAAGCACAAAAATTTTCATTCCTAAAAAAAGCAATTTCTTAATGGAAGAAAAACACAAAAAAAAAATTATTATGACCATTCATAAATGAAAATGGAGTTTATATCCAATAACTTAGTGTTCCTATATACCTGATCTAACAATGAATTGCATGAATGTATTTATTCGAATGCAAGCTGCAGCATCGACAAAAATGGAACTTGAAAATCGTCAGATGCTTACATCCAATATTGAACATTTTTTTTTAGGAAGGAAGTTTCATCTGCTGAATAAATAAACATTGCCAAATGTAGTTGGAAATTTCATCTCTGCTTCATTTTCTCCACAAGTTTAAGCTTCTTAGAACTCACTCATTGCATTAACAGCTTCATCCATGGAATGCTGAGTTGAGTTTTAAAATGCACATTAACAGACATACAGAATGATAATAAATAGAAGAAAAAAATTTCACTTTATTTATATAAAGTATAAAGAAATTTATACTCGAACAGTATTTCTGTTGTAGTTTACAGGCAGCATGTAAACAAGCACGAATGAAAAGCAGTGAAGAGATGCATTTTATTGTCGAGAAATTAACGTTAAAATAAACATTGAAAGGCAACTGCAAATAGAATCTAAGTGAAAAAAGTGAGTGAAGCATGAAGCTTGGGTACAACAGAGAGAAAATGCACAATTGTTGTTGATTCCTTTGTTGTCAGATTTCAAAAAGGAAGTCAAATTGACAGTGTTTGTACTTTTTATTTTTATGTAGTTTTAATGGATGTGCTGAGTTGTGGAGAGGATAACTAGAAATTGTAATTGAAGAGGATAAAGGGGACATGGGGGACATGGGGACATGGGGAATAGTCTTCACTATGACCAGTGTTCCAATGATTAGAATCTGTGGATTTGTACCTTCTAGAGCAGTGTTGTCCTTACTATTTGCGCATTGATCCATCTTACCCTAATGGAAATCATACTCTAGTGGAAAATAAGTTGTAACTGGTTAATGACTAGCAAATATCAAGTTGATGACTAATTTCTTAAAAGACAATGAGCATACTAACCTAAATGAGCATATTCGTGAATATGCTCAATCAATACAATTGAGTATGATCAATTTTGTTGGCATACTTGCGACAATCTCAAAGCATGTCCTTTGCCTGTTCAAAAATTAGTCATCGACTTGATATTAACTAGTCATTAACCAATTACAACTTAATTTTGTCCACTTGGATTAGTTTTAGGTCTCGACTGAAACAATATACAGTTTATGGCCTTTTTTAACACTAGTGGGTTATGGTGTGGCATACAGTTTGGACTACACTGCTTCAGAGTAAGATTTTTTGGTCTATTGAAATTGACAGCTTTTTAGGCTACATCCGAAAATTTAAATGAAATTCTTATCGAATTTCTTAGATCCCATCGGAATTGGACTAAAAAAACCGTGTAAATTACTAATGGAACCGGGGGACGAGGTACACTCTTAAAAATAATTCTAAAATTTTAGTTTTAGAATAAATTTTTTTTTAATTCAAAAATTAAATTTTTAATTTTAATACTTAATTTTAAAATTTAAAAACTTAATTTTAGATTCTAAAATTTTAATTTTTAAAATCTAAAACCCGAATTTTTAAATTCTAAAACTAATCTTTTAGAAAAAATTTTCTCATAAAACTTCACAAGAGCATTAAGAAATCACTTAATGAAGTATGAGCCAACTTTGTATGAAAAACTTGATATCAAAATATCAACATATGAAGCATGTTTCCACTTCTTTACTCACTCGTGTGAGTTATTAGTCATAATAAATGGCTACTTTAAAATTTTTGTGCTCCTTCTAACAGAAAATAAAAATCGAAAATCTAAAATTAAATTTTTAATTCTAAAATTTAGTTTTCAATATAGCACCTAAAACTTTATTTTAGATTTTAATACTAAAATTTTTGAATTTTAAAATTTTAATTTTTAATTTTAAAACTTTAATTTTAGTTTTTCTAAGGAAAATTTTTAATATTAAAATTTTAAAATTAAAAATTTTAGTTTTTGAATTTTAAAATTTTAGTTTTAAAATCTAAAATTTAGTTTTAGGTGCTATGTTAAAAACTAAATTTTAGATTTTTTCATACAAATCTAAAATTAAATTTTAGAATTTTTCTAAGAGTGTATATATATATGGTTGCATCCCGAGTGGACAATAACTTGTTAGAACTAGTCATCAAATGGACATCAATTGGCATCAACTGGCATTTTTGTCCACTCGGGTATGGAACGCAAAGGACGGAAAAATCAAGAAATTTTCTTAAAAAATTAAAGAATTTGTTCCTTGGAGGAGGATTGACTCTCCATAGATATGTTGCTAAGATGTATACAACATATTATATCAATAAAGTATCAATTTCGGAATTCAATCAGCATGATTATTCAGTAAAACGGATAAATTTACAAAAAAAAAATGTCTTTGAATTTCCCTGAACCCAATCCACATGAGCGCTCCATAGGAAGTCTATTGGAAGTTTAATTGACGAATAAAAAATTGAGAGCAATGACCTGAATGAATGCTGATCAAAATTTTTTTTGTGGCACATCCGAAAATTCAGCCATAAAATTGCCACCCCAACTACCAATTCATTTAAATTCCACACAGCTGGATAGAACACAGTGCATTTATTTTATTGCACATTTAAACATCAGCAGACACAAAAAATACAAGAATCATCTAAAAATAGAAGTGAAAATGAATTTTTTTTTGCAGTTGCTTTTTCATTTCTTAACGACTCAACAAGACGATGTTTCCACATCTTAAAAATTCATTAAAATATGAAAATTTTAAGCCTTGGAAATCATCAAGACGTTACAAATGAAGTAAAATGAAGAATGTCTCATGGGAAATTGAAGAAAAGCTGGCTGCATGCAGCAATGTACAGCAATAACACAGAAGAGGAGTAAAAATATATTGTTGGTGATAAAATTAGTTTCCTAAATTACATCACAGTTGGAAGCGACAGTATCGTGTGTTGTTGCTGTATGTATAAGTTAGTTAGTAAAAGAGGGGATGGATGTGAAGGAAGGAACGAAGAATTTTTTTTGTAAAAACAATGAAATTAAAATGAGGAAATTGTTGAAATATTCTAAAAATGTTCTTTTTATTTTAAGCAGATTAAAATTGTTGACTTCTAATGAGAATTGATGTGTAGCTGTGATGGAGTCGGCGGTATGAGTATTGAGTAGAGATGCACGAAGTCTGGGTTTTGAGAAACTTCGATACTCGAGACTAGAAACTGGAGACTAGAGACTAGAGACTAGAAACTGGAGACTAGAGACTAGAGACTAGAGACTAGAGACTAGAGACTAGAGACTAGAGACTAGAGACTTGAGACCGAGACTTGAGATTCGAGGCCGAGACTTGAAACTCGTGACCGATTCTTAAGATTTCAGACCGAGACTTGAGACTCAAGAGCCATACTTGAGACTCAGACCCATACTTGAGACTCAATACCGAGACTTGAGACTCGAGACTGAAACTCGAGTGCTCATCGAGATTGAGACTGAAGCTAAAACCGAGATCGAGATCGGGACCGAGACTTAAATGGAAATTCCCGAAGTCGAAGGAAGTCTTGGTCTCAAGGTAAAGAATCCTTTGTATGTAGATGACTTGAATCCCTCCATTTAATCAACAATTACTCAAAACAGTTCAAATCGACAAAATTATTAAAAATTGTGAGATGCTCCCATACAATACAGCTTCCAATCCTCTAAACACATCTCTAACATACATCCAGCAACTTCCAAAAAACAATATTTCAGTAACAGTATTTTAGCCCCAAGACCCTTCAACAAAATGTGCATCAATATCACCCAACTGTTCTCAATAATCTCTAAATGTCAAATGTCATGAAGTCACCGACATTTAATCTATCATCTTTATTGCACGTGTGCTATATTTTTTGTGTCTGTCACCTTTTTATATGAAAAATAATTTTTTTTTTATATATTTTCGTCGGTTCCCTTATCTAATATGTCAACTCACTTTCTAATCCTTACGATAAGAATCAACAATGTTACCGTACAAATGGATTTAGAGTATAGAATGTTAACATATTATATTGACATCTGTGCATACATACACAAGATGATGGTACGGAAAAAAATAAGGGCGAATTTTCATCATGAGAATCGAGAAGGAATGGTAAGTAAGATGAATTAATGTACATTAATTTTTTTGTGCTACTGTTGATCGGTCCAGGCATTGCCATTACGAAGATGGTTTCATTTTCAAGTGATTGTTGCGTATTATTGATTATACGCTTCCGATAATAACATATTGCCAATTTTGCAGCCCTTATAATTTAACAGCACATACGTGCATGATTATTCCCCCATTTTTTCAATTGATAGATAAATGCTGACGAGATAAGTGAATTGATTTTTTTGTTATTAAATTTTTTTTCTGTGCATGTATGAAATTAAATGAAATCAATTGACGGATGTGATTGTTTGGAAATGATTTTTAAAAGTTTGATACATTTTGTTGTGATTTTTTTCTTTTTTTCGAATTTACAGCTCGTTAGGTTTAATCTGTGTGGGGTGTTGTGATGAAAATTTGTAATTTTTTTTTTGCTACCGCAGCTGTCTTGTCTGAATTTGAAAAATGGTAAAGGGATAGGGATAAGAGGAGATGTTTTGGTTTAGAAGAGTTTGTGGATTAAAATAGGAATTATTTGGGATTTTAAAATAAGCAGAGCTTGAAGTCGACTTTTCTATGCAAATCTCGAGAAGACTTCCTCCTCTGAAAATAAGGAAGGTTTGCTAGGACTTCAAGAGCAAAGCTGGTGACGACATATGTCCCTTTTGTCACTTGTCACCTCAGATAACCATTTTAGGTCGGTAAAATGACGGCAATCGGACTTTATTCAATTACATGTCTGATTGAATACAATTTTCAACTCGTGGACGAACAAAACACTCTTGGAAGCAAGCTGTTGATAGAGATAGTATTACACATAGCATGGGAAATTAGCAAGTGAGAGCCAGCAATATAGCCAGTTTTGGACCACATTTTTGGGAAGTCTTGAATTAAATTGATCTGTTCGACTAGCTAAGTAAATAAGTAAGGACAAAATTTTAATAGTTTCAAGGAAATAAAGAAGTCTAAGTGTAACTTGACGACGTCATGACGATGTTCTCCAATATTATGCTTGTCACACTTGACGACGTCATCAAAAAGGGTCGTTCGAGTTTCTAACCTCAAAATTTCACTCTGAATCTTTAAAACTATCAACAAAATATTAAAATTTCTTAACTCAACCTTTATTTTTAGATCCTAACCTCAAAATTTTGCATTTTAACCTCAAAATTTCGCATTCCAACCTCAAATTCATTAATTAATTCAAAATACCTTCATCATTACACTAGACATAATATTGATGAATAACTATATTAACTGTATAATTTCAGTCTTTCAAAATTTGGATTGCAAATGGGCATGCGATTCACCAAAGAAGAAAAACCTTCATTTCTTCATTCATACTTTTCACACTTTTTTCCGGTTGTATTTCTTTTTCGTACATAAATACCAAAAAAAAAGGAAGGAAAAGAAGCAAAAGCTCGATCCTAAATCAACAAAAATGAGAGAAAAGAAAAAAAAAAGTGTAAAAATATTTTCTGAAGGTTGTTGAATCCTCTTCAAGTGCTGTTTTGATTCACATCTATTTTAACAATCCCCACTTTCTTCTTCTGTGATACTTTATCATAATATTTTTACTAAAATGAGCATTCGTAATTCTATGGGTAAGGTGTTTTGTGAGTATATAAATAGGAAAGTGGAGATGAATTGTTTGGAGTTGATTGAAATAAATTCTTGAAAATTATTAAGGGGGTCATTCATTAATCATGAGGATTGATAAATTGATTTTTATGAGGATTTATAGAATTTAATACAAGGTTGTGAATTATAATTCACTAATGACCCAAAAATTCTAGGAATCGAATGTATTCTTCATCGAGGTTCAATTTTCGTACAGTGTCGTGCTTGATACCTATGGTGTATGAGCAGATTGGACTTAGTCATATATATTGAAATCTGTCAGTGCTGTAAAGCTAAGCCTCTCTGGTCGTGTGGTAAGCCAACAGACCTGATATCTGTATCAATCATATATGAGTACGTTGGTTCGATTCCTATCAAAGACAGACCTTCTCAATCATTATGAAGAGTGCTGTCGTTATGACAAGGATGAGAGAGCAATGCTCACGTACAACCAGCAGAAATGACCATCGGCAGAAAGAGGTAACCTGCAAAAGGAGCTAACAACGCAAAAGGTTACAAACGGCCATCAATGGCTATCGAAAGAAAAGGTGGCAACCTGCAGAAGAGGCAACCTGTAGAAGCCGTATCTCAGCGATCTTCCGCTGACTATTTGTATCTGCATGTCAACTAGTGAAGAAGGCCCTAGAAATCATGGAGAGAAGCTGTTGATAGAGATAGTATTGCATTTGGTGTCCGTAATTGGCAGATAGAAGCCAGAGATAGAACGAACCTTAGGAGGAGTCTGAAGGGCAGATCATGGATCGCAATTGATCTCTACAACCAGAGAATGAAGTAAGCAAGCATATAATGCCAACTTTGTATCAATATTCACGCCTATACACGCCTCTTTCAACAATTAAAATAATCATTGATTTTTTTCCCAAATAATGAATTGGTTAAAAAACCACATTAATAAATTCCATCATTTGACTCTTAGTGTTGAATAATTTGAAACAATTATTACATTTCAAACATCGCAATTTGATGTAAAATGCCGCAACAATTTTAATAGAAATTAATTATAAATAATTTAGTTGAAATAATTGGAATATTGATTTTTACTAAATTTCTATATAATTAAAAATAATATTTTGAAAATGATAATTATTAAATGATTCGAAAATTTTTCAGTATAAAGCCACAATTGTTCGGTAACATTAGCACTGATGACGCAATTTTTAAAGTTCAGAACTCAATATTCAGTGTTAAATTTCCAACAATTTAACACGATTTTTAATTTGCCAAAAATGAAGCATAAACGCCCACGAATTCAAATATCAAAGAATCTCATTATTCACAGCAACTACATGCACAACAGCACAACATTAAATTATTCCAATTTTCTTCGGAAAAATATAATGACTTCCTGGAAAATTTCCATTTTCTTAAACGATTTTCTACGCAACTATGACGGAAAAGCTTTAATAATTTTAAGCAAAAACGTGACACGTTCAGAATATTTTTCGTTCATTCCATTTACACTGGGTCAATTCCTTTATTTTTTCGTACATTTTCCATCTTCCATTTTATACTCAATGACAAAGTTTTTCAATTGTCATAAGGACTTCATGTAGAAAGGAAGAAAAATTGGTGGAGGAAGAAGGAAGAGATTTTTGTAATTTTACACGAGGGGGATATTTGGAAGTGATGTACTTCTTAGTATAAGTTACTAAATAAAAGGTATTTCAAATCTCGTATGGGGTCATACTGTGCTCCCAACGACCCCCCTTGTCTACGCCCCTGCATCTTATCATCCTCCCCATTCTCTCCTTTTTGGCATTATTCTTTAATTTATTCGAGTTCCCAAACTTCCTAAATCCATACAAAAAAGCCGTACCTTCCCGAGCATTACATGGTATTCGCTAAGACACCGCTACGTCGTTGTATTAACAGCAAGACGTGAGGTTCCTAAAGTAACTACTTCAGACATTGTGGATTGTGCAAAATATCGCGAGGATGCCGAAGAATTCCTGAATTGGATATGTTGAAAAGGACGTCCTTCATTTCCCAAACTAGCAGAAGGTTTTGAATGATAGAGCTGTCTTTAGACATTCCCTAAACGCGGCAATGGGCCTTCGTGTGCCCCAGCCAAGAAGTAAGAAATAAGTAAGACGCGAGGTCGTCCTGATGGTACTGCACTCCTGATGGACTGATTTTGATCCATTTTTATTGCAAAAAATGCGATTCGTCGAAGTGTGCCGTTTGGGCCTCATTAAATAATGTAACCTGAAGCAGTGATATTCAAGCATAGCAGAATTCCATACGAATGCATACATATATGAGCAAATCTGCCAGTCCATGAGCTATACAGCTCAGACTAAATAGTTTGGAAAACCTTCAGATAATTATAAATACGATGGTTCGAATCCTATCATGTTTAGCACTTTACGGTGGAAGTTTAAAGGTTCTAAATTCCTTTTTTGATTAAACCTCACTTCCACACATCCCCAATACATTCTTTTTGGCGGAATTAAGCAAAAAACGAAAAACTTTTCATTCCCCTACATTTGAAAATTAAATTCAAGAATTCTTTAGCCACCGAAGCATGCTAAATCAATGCCTGGAAATGAAGAAATTTGTCCAGACAGTCACAGAACCAGCCCAGAAATGCTTTATTTTTTCTGATGTACAACACAAAACGTGAAATGACGGAATGAAGAGAATGGAAATTATGATTCGGTAAGGATTACTGTCTTCCAAGAAGCAGCAAGAAGGAAGAAAAAAACGTTTAGGAATGATGTACATAAAAGAAATTTAATTAAAACTTTTCATCTCTGCCTTACGTTCATTTCTATTTCATCGCATTTGTTGAGTTTTTTGAAAAAAATTGTACGGGAAAAATTATTCGCATAAAATTGCGCTTTTTTCTTTCCTTCCTTTAACAATGCAAGGGGAAATTGCATAATTTTTTATAGTAAATTGATGCAATAAAGGATGCTTTTGTGATGATGATTGTACATCATAATGATGTGCATTCATCATCTTGAACATGGGGATTATAATAACTATAGAAGGATATTAAATCGTAGTTAGGTATGATGAATTGTGTTATGGACTGTTTGTGGAATAAACTTGAAGGTTGCTTTAATTTATATTGTAGATAATAAGTTGGTATTTGGAAGCATCTTAGAGTTGAACTTTTTATGTCTTAAACTTTTACCTCATTATTGAATTCATAATAAAAGTTGTATTTTCACAGTAAATATTAAATTTGTTGACATAGCAAGAAATCCAAACATTGATTTAGGGAAAATTTGGCAATTATGTGACGCTTTTTGACCCAGAAAAAATTACTTTATGACTCACTTAACCCTTACAACCCCCTTTTGCGTTATGTAATAAGGATTGTTCAAGTTAGACATTTTCTCAGACATTTTCTGTGTTTTTATTCTTGAATTAATAGGTATGTACTGTCCAAATGCGTACTTTTTAGCGATAAATCTTATTTTTCAGATGAAAATCCCTTCCTGGAAGGCACATGCCTTAATAATGACAAAAAATTAAGCTCAAGTTCTACCTTGGTCAGGTTTGAGGCCGGAATTCAATGAACCTAGCTTCAGGCCTGAGTTACGTCAGTCTATGATCAGATTGTTTGCCATTTCTTCGCCGAGAGCTTTGTAGGCTCATCGGAACATACGATATCTTTTTGTTTTATTAAAAACTCAATGACCATCTCTGAGTCTTGACAACTTGAGCTAATGTATAGTTAAAAAAATACAACTTTAGTCGACTAAATGACATTTGCTGTCGAACATTCCGAGATTAATCGACTATAAATCGAGATATTAACTAGACATTATTTACAATTGTTCGCTCGAGTTTCCTGTGACAGGAGTTGATGGGCCTTCTCACTCAGGCCTCTTAATGCTTTTACCCAAGTAATAAAGTATTGAGTCCACTTCTGATTGACAACCTGTGTGCCGCGGAACACAAGTTTGCAACAAAATGTTTTTGGAAATATCATGAACCGCATGACATGTGCGATTTCGTTTGAAGTTCACCAAGATGTGCTTTGGTACTAAAAGGTTGTCGACCACTGGAGTAAATTATTGACATATCAAATGAACGATCCCTAGAATATATATTTACAATATATTTTAAATAAACTTTGCATAAATAAAAAGTTTTACTTAACAAAAAATATCTTAACAAGAATGGCAGCATCAAACTTTGTAAGCTTCATTCAAATAAAAGTTGAACAAAAAAAATATGAATGAAAATGTTGTCTATAAACTCATTAATGGAAGAGAATTTTTTTTTAAGGTTTCTTGTTTTATGGCAAATACTCACTGTTTAAACTTCTAAAAGAAAGTTTTTTTATGAATAAATATCAAAGAAGTTCTTATTTTGAAAATATAAATTGAAAATTTTCCTAAAATAATGATTTCCTTGGAATGGAATTTTTGTGTAAGTCAAAAAGAAGTCGGAAAAAATAATTTAAATTGAATTTTTCCAAAGGTAGCGTTTCCAAGACTTTGTGGTTTGTGGCACATTCATGATGGCCATTATTATTAAATATCAAATATTTTGAAATGTAATAAAATTTAGAGAAATTTATGTCTGACTTTTTGAAGTTCAGAAATTATTTTAAAGATGTTTTAAACACGGATGGAACTGTGTCACAAGGAGAGATGAATGCAGATAGATGGTCTATAATCTAATATACCAAATGATATCATAAGTGAACAACCAGGAACGTCATAGAACTGAATCCAGAGAGCTCAATGTTGACTTAACTTTGCTCAAAACAATGATGTTGAATTGACGAAAAGGATCAAAGCGGGAGGTCGACAAACTCTGGTGACAAGTGACAAGATTGACAAATTTTTGTCCACATTCTGGTTCCAAGTTAGAGTCACGACAGTCTGTCATCAAGCTAGAGTCACGACAGTCTGGTACCAAGCTTGAGTCATGCCAACCAGACATCAAGATAAAGTTACGATGACCTGACACTGGGCTAGAGTCGTGGTATGCCGGTCTAACACCAAGTTAGTGTTACGATGGCTTATCAACAGACTTGAGTCATGCTGGCGTGCTACTAAGCTAGAGTCAAGACGACCTGGTTAGAATCAAGCCGTTCTGACTCCGAGTAAGAATTACGATGGCCTGGCACTAAGCATGAACAAAGTCGATCTAACACCAAACTAGAATTACGATGGTTTAGCACTAAACTTGAGTTATTGCAGTTTGTTACGATGACAAGTCACAAAGACCTGGCAAAAAGCTTCAATCAACCCGGCTGATAATTAAAAATGATCAAAAATGACCAAAATAAATTCAAAATTAGACAAAAATGAAATTAGTCTGCTCCTCACCCTTGTCTCAAACCAACAGTACATTTTTCTTCATGTCAACTCCGACTGACCTCCTACTGTGAACAAAATAGAAAATTTGAATTTGCCTCAAAATTGAATTGACAAAGTGTGCCATGACACGCAATTTATATTAAAAATAATTATTTTTCTTGGAAAGTGAAAAAAGTTAGAATTATTTAAAAAAGTTCCTCGGGTCTTTAAAGAACTAAGTAAATAAAGTTGCTGATTTTCTGCTGATAGTGAAAATGGAAACTTGAAGGATGTCAATAATGGAGGTTAGTTTTAGAAAATGGCTCAAAGTTTAGTTGGTCTGCTCGAATAATCCAGTTTGCGACGAATTCTAAATGCGGCAATTAGCGTCTGTGCGTCTTCGCTAAGGAAGTAATTAAAGTAAAGCTTGAATTATCCAGCGACATATTATCACGAATATTTGTCGAAGTGGGTTGGTTCCCACCATAAACTCTATGTCTGGGTTTAAGCCAGAGAAGTGGTAAATTCTCGTTCCGTTAAACTTTCAATAGCCAAGAAACTTATATACCACATATATATGGATATTAAGATCTGAAATGCTAAAGTTTATTAATTTCGAAAAATCGACCGTTTTCAAGGCTTCATGACCCTAATAGACAATGAACAAACACACAATTATGAGCATGCCCATGATTCAATATATTCATTCAATTTAATTGAGTATGCTCAATATATTCTTTGTCTGTTCGAGACATTATTGTCATGATGTGTTGCTTAGAGCTCTTCTTG
The DNA here is from genome assembly GCF_022539635.2 of Chironomus tepperi. Taxonomy (NCBI): domain Eukaryota; kingdom Metazoa; phylum Arthropoda; class Insecta; order Diptera; family Chironomidae; genus Chironomus; species Chironomus tepperi. Next base: position 1,338,031 of record NW_027226583.1, read on the forward strand.
AATATATTAGGTAAAAGTAGGAGTTGAGCTACTCAACAAAGTCACCTGACATTCTAAAAATAATGTTAATTTCTGTAGAAATTGTACTTGATTTCTCTCCTTTTTGAGCCTCTCATAATTTAAAAATGAAGGATCGTACCATTTTGTCACTTTTATATTCATTTGTCATCCTTTGCCATTAGGTCCACAATAGCATTTTTAGCACAATTTAAAGAGAAAATATCACTTGAATTACCCGAAAAATTACCCAAAATCAGTGAAAATCTTCAACAATTTTCCCAACCAAAATATAAATCCTCATCGACAGCAAGGAAATCAATTTCAGTGTCTGAAAAGTTTGCAACATTTAGTGAAAAGTATTGATGAGATCTCAACACAACAAAATTTTCTAAACAATTTTCCTTTACAATACATTTGAGACTGAAAGTTTTATTTTTGACTTTAACATGAGAACAACATTATCATGATGTTTATGTATTGTAGTAAGCAACGTTATGTCAAATAACCATAAAATAAAATGAGATATAATTAATTCATACCAAAGTTTGGTGTTGTATAGCCATTAGTAAATTATATTAAGCATAGAGAGAGGAGTTAACCTGATATTTTTTATATATTGTTCATTGATGTAATTAAAATTACATTATGCTGTATATTTATGAAAAAAAATCGATACATTATATATCCTGACCCGAATTTTTTTACATCCACAATCCATAGGTCTCGTGTGTATTTAACAAAATTTCCCATAATAACTATATTATGCAAATTCTACTCATGGATGAGTCAGCAATATTATATTTCATCCAAAACACATCATCCTCTTCAACTTTAATTCCGTATTATATTTTAAGTGCTTTTTTTCTGCACTCAGACAAGCTGCAATGATTCCATAATTTATTATTTTATTATTGTTTGACTATGATTAGGGCATCTGTCTATTTTCTACGAATTTATTTATTTGGATTATTTTTATAAAATATTAAATAGAATAATTGAAGAAAATTGAAATTGAGGATTAAATTTCATGCATGAATCATATTTAGTGAATCATTATAGAATTTTGATTGAGGAGGGAGTTTGGTTACATTTGAGTATCGGTACTTAAAACCAGAATTTGCATGGCGCCATTGCATACGCGTCTGCATTAGAGTCTGGGATTTCGAGTCCATCTATTTCCACTAAAACTTTTAACACGATTTGTCATTTTAGAAATTTTAAATTCCTTTAATTAATTTCCTCAATCTTAATCTTAGTTGAAAATTGATAAGTTATAAGATTTGTTAAAAACCGGAAGGTATATGGTCTAGAATGGGCTGAAAATTAGACTCTAGGCTACCATGATTGTGTCCTCTAGGCTACCAGATTCAATGAAGTCCGATCCGACCTCAGGTCAGAGTCAAATCAAACATGGGTCGGATTTTTAGCTTTATATCTCCACCGTATGCTTTTCGGGAAACTTAGATGAGTGAGTCCAAGTATGCTTTCTCGAAATCCCGATCCCGATAAAGTTTTGGGATCGGGATTTAAATTTTCGGGATTTAATCCCGATCCGGACTTTTCGGGATCCAGGGATTTTTCGGGATCGGAAAATCCCGGTTATCCCGATCCCGATAGCGAGAAAGCATAAGTCCAATTTGCTCAGTGGCGTAGAGGTATTGGTTTTTGGGAACTAAATTATTCCCCAGTGGTCATGAGCTCAAGTCTCGAACTTCGAGACTCAAAATGAGAAATAATTCATCTGTCCTTTCACCGTAATTCAAAACCACTTGACAATCACCTTTTGAAGGTTGCAGACATGAATGTCACCAATAAGAGGTTCGTTTCTCAGTATAAATTGCAACTAAAGGTTTGAGAGCATTGGCTTAGTAAACTTTTAGGCTGAAAAACTCCCGCAATATCCGCTCAAATACCGCCAAATACCGCGGTATTGCATATAAATACCGCCGATACCGCCTAGTTTCTCAGCCTGGGTAAACTCTCAATCATCAATCTGTAATAAGCCATGTGATACTTATAACGCAAAGTTCTGGATTTGTTGTTGAATCTAATTTCATTGGTATGACTCTGTTGTGTCCATATAAGGTTATAGAATGTAAAAGAACTTCTCAGATTCTTCATCATATCATGAATGACATCATGCATCAGTTCTTTAGATGACGTCATTCAATAATACCAATTTTTCCCAAAAATAACATTCAAAACATCCAAAATAAACTACATAAAATTCATACGCATGTAAGCATCTTCTTGAATACCCTAACAAAATCCACTCCACTCCAAACATCTCTCAGCAGATGATTCATTCTCAAAAGAGTCAGTTGAAAGAAATTTGTCAGATTGAATTCAAAAATTGCTCAACCGTGTGAGGATGAAAAAAAAAAAAAAGTTTCCAGCCCTCCACTTCAACAATGAATTTCAATTTATGGTTTATTTTTCTTTTCTAACACTCGACAAAAAAAAGAAATCTCACGCAAAAAAATGGATAGAACTGACTGTAAAGTGTTTACTGAGTGTCTTCGTGTAAATACAGAAAAAAAATTATTTTTAGTCAGCGAAGAGCGATGGTTTTTGCGAAATAATGAGTCATTGTTGAATTTATACAAGCAGTGATGCTATAATAAAAAAAGGAGACTGAAGATATTTTATTCGGCATCTCTCTGTTGAGTCTTATTTATAAATAAAAATGAAATATCTACTTCTTCGATTCAAATTTTGTGAACCGTAAAGGGCAGTGGTGTACTACCTTTTTTTGGGATGTGGGAAATTTCCGATTTTGTAGTGTTTGGTATGTTTTTGGTGATTTACGTATTTCTCAGAATGGCTGAAAATTCTTGGAAAATTTTAGCTACAGATATGGTCGATTAGGCTTTGATCTAAGGCCTGATTTCATCAAATCTGGTCTAGATCAGAGTCAAGCTGTTTATGATCAATTCTACGACGTGTGCTTTCCAGGTTAAATACAAAGATCTTGGAAATCGGTTTGAAAGGCGAAGAATGGTAGAGTGAGTCTGGCATAAAGTCGGTTTTGAGAAAATTCAGCAACAATCACCATTTTTACGCGGTATTATCTTCTTTTGGGTTATAACGCGGCACACCTTGATAATGATGACTAGTATAAAACACGATATTTTTGATACTAAAGAACTTTATACTGCGGACAACCACATAAGAGTTGTCTAGACTCTAAATGTTCAAAAAAGCGTCATCATTGGACAACACTGAAGTTCAGATTCCAATAACAACGCCTCTAAAAAATAGTCCTGTGTACTTTGCAGCACATTCATGAAGAAGTCTGAACTCAAGTGTAGTCCAATGGAGGCGTTTCCACTCAAAAATCCTACCTACTCTGCAGCTTGCATTCACTAGATTGCCGCAGCACACAGTTTCCTCATCACTGACATAGTTGGCCAAGAAAGTTATGAGATTCAATGTAGACTTATTCTTAATGCAATTTATATGAGTTTATTCTTCTTTTATTTTGTTTGTTGTGCAATTTTTTTTATATTAAAATATAAAGTTTTCCTGGTATTTTGTCTACTGCTTCTCGTGATAGAGAGAGTTTGTCTGGGCCTTGACAAAACGGAATGCCATTCTGTGTTGCATTAATTGGGGTGAGAGTATCTGAAGTCGTAATGACTGAAAAAAAAACAGTTCCTATATCACTAATGTTATGAAATATGCAGTTATATAGTAGCCGAGCTTAAAGTAAATTTGGATTTTGAATGGAATAGTCGACTTAATGTGAAATATTAGTCGAAATTGAGCTCTAACTTAGGAACCTACAATCAGGGGGCAGACTACTCAGGAGATCTATAAATTGACCGAAAACAGCAGTGACGCTAAGAGTTTAATTGAGGACCTTCTATATTGAGGACCTAAGTTAGATCTCAACCTAAATCACAGCATATCATTTCAGTATTGATTTGCAACAATAACATAACAAAAATGCGCTCTATTTTCCATTCAATCTCACTCATTCACATAAGCATATTCTACCCATATTATTATATAATAGTTCTCAGGTGTTTTTTTCTTTTGCTGTTTATATGAACTATTCATCCCTTATCATCCCTATTCATGCAAGTTTCAATATGTATATAGGAATAATGATAACAACTCTCATTCTGATAAGTGGATGGTAGCAACAAGCATAAAATGTAGAAAAAAAAAACAGAGAATTAAGGACGTCCTTATAATGCTCTCTCATTTAATTCCACTCTTTTGCTTTATGAAACACTATACATCTGTTACTTTAGTATGATAAAGCAAATGATGCTGCATATAGCAACCCAAAGATAGTGAATATTTCTAATTAATTCACATCATGATGCATGACATTCATTGAGGAAAAAGGAATCTCGATTATAACAGAAGTGGAAATGACAAAAAAAAAAGGAAAGAAAAATTTCTTTTTGAATATTTCATAGTGAGCGCCATCAAGTGACACTAGAGAAATGTGTCTAATAAATCATTCAAGCATGAAAGATGAGGAAAGGAAGAAGGCACATAAAAGGGAGTTATAGGAAAGGAAGGAGACAAAATAGATAAAAAAATACTGACATTTGCCCACGATAAAGTGTCAGCACTTTAAATTGCCTAGCAAAGACGACGATGTCACAGCTTATATTAACAAACATATTTCTTGTTCCTACTATCCGTCTCGTACTTATTCCTATCAGGCATTTCTCTTCCTTTTTTTATATTGGAATGTCTTTATTGCAGACAGGAAGTAAGGAAAGATAAAAATAGATTTAATAGCCAAAAGCGCATAATTTATGCTGACTGGAAATCGTTTTGGAAAATGTTAATGCTTAAATCTACTGGAAAACTGCTCATAGACACAGTCAATAGCCGACAAACAGAAAGCTACACCGCAAATTATACGTAAACTTAAGCCCGAGTGACACAATCCGGCGAATCGCATTTTTTGGTATTTAAATGACTTGAAATCAGTCGTCAAAGCCACTGTAGCGCGACTGTAGCACAACTGTAGTGCAACCATGTAAGCAATTGTAACGCAACCATATCACTACCATAGCACGACAATACCACAACAGTAGTGCGAATATAGAGCAAAACTTAGCGCGACTATAGAGCAAAACGTAGCGTGACTGTAGTGCAACTTTAGTGAGACATAGCACAACCGTAGTGCAACATGATCAGCATGATCATATCACAACAATAACGTAACCGTTTCGAACCGTAGCACAACAGTAGATCAACTGTAGCGCAATCATAGAACAATCGTTGCGAGATATAAAGCATCTGTAGCGAGGCACAGTTAACCATAATACGACCATAGCACAATCGTAGCATGACCATATCACAACTGTAGCGATACTATAGCACATCCGTATCGCGAGCAAAGTGCAACCGACACATAGAGCAACCACAGCACAACCATAGTGCAACCGTTGGGCAACACACCAAACACATTGTGTTGTTCGGGTAATAAGCCACGGACTCTTGAAACGGAATCACACTTATCTTCATCACAACACAAATTGGATGGATTTTTCAAGAAGTTCGTGCTTCTCGTTATGTTATGGGAGCAATTACGACAGGCTGTGCAATAAAAATGCAAAGAGAAAGCAGAGAAAAAAGTCAGGTTGAAAAATATTCGATTTATAAAGGGACATCTTGATTGCTGACTTCTCAGTTCTCTCTTTTTATATGCGACTATTCGAAACCTTTGATCATTAGAATTTTAAATTTTCTCTTTTCTTTTACATTAGTTCTGTCTTTTGTGTAGCTGGCTTGTCTGTTTTATCTGCAGTACATTCTCGACAGCAGAAAGCATTAAAATAATAAAATTAGAAAATGGATGCATTGAACGTCTAAATTTCTACATTTTAAAGCTTTTTTTTTCTAGTCCATTAATCTGTCAATAAAGCAGGTCATGTTTTTTTCGGAATCAGATTGAAATGTCTGTTTTTAACTTAACCAAATTGAAAAATGGCATTTGCAAATTGATGTGTCAATTTTTGCACTTAATTTAAATTAAAGTCAAATATATTCAGATATTTAATGAATTGTATTGTATCTATGAAGATTTAATTGACATTTGGAGATAATTAGGGAGTTTGCTGTAATTATTTTTGTTCGAGATTAATCTGTCATTATTAGTTGAGTTTTAAATGATTAGTTGGAATTTGATAAACTGAGCGGTTAGGGTTTGTCATATTGCTGAAAAGCATATGGTGTTGAAATGACCGATAATTTAGCTTTAGGCAAGTATGACTCTGGCAGCAGAAGCAGACTCGATGATGCTGGGGACAAGTTTAGTCTACAGACGGATTTTCGACCATTTCTACACCGTGTGCATTCCAGAACTGATGCATTTGTATTGTAATTTATCGTAAATGCTGCTTGTGTACGAAAAAAGAAGGAATTTTGCTCGAAGGCTGCTTGAGTCTGAATATTCATAATTTCAATCAAGTCACAGCATATAATCGACATTCAAAAATGAAAGAAATCCAAGCAAAATGCTATAAAAAATCTGATTTTTTTGCTGTCAAAATGGGGCAATTCCGCTTCATTTTTAAATTTTGTCGGCTATGTAACAGTGGCATAGTGTCATCTGCTGTATTTTTACTGCAGAATATCCCAACTTCTTCTAAAAGTCCTCCAATTTTTTGTTGAAAATCAAATGTTCATCCTACTTAGTGGTTTTGCTTTATTGTTAGGGTTACAAATCCAATTTGAATAAAATTCTAAGTTTCATACTAAATACCACAATATCAGCATTTCTACATGCTCTCTTATTAAGCTTGTTATAAGTTTGTATCTAAAGTAGATTATTTTAATCCGATTTGTCCTTATGAATATAAGTTTTCAATTAACGACATTAAGACTTCTCGATCTTGGATATTTCCTCATAGTGTCGGTCCTGGACTCTATCTCAGTCTCGGTTTTGCTCTTGGTCATTGTTCCTAACATACAAACGGCGTGCTCACAAAATTAAGTATACTCAGAGTGTGCTCTTTGTCTGTAAGGAGGTCTCGGTATCGGTCTCAGTATCGGTATTGGTCTTAGGATCGGTATTGGTATCGTTCTAGGAATCGGTCTCGATTTCAATTCAAGTCTCGAATTTGTCGAGATCAAGCCTTCCAGCAATCCTAGTTCTAACCTCAAAATTTTCCAATCAATGCATTTTTGCTAACAATATTCACCATAAAACCATAAGCAATAAATAAATTTAAAACTTTAAATCTCTAGAAAAAATAAACTTCCAATTTCAATTTCCATTGCACATCCAGCCTGCAACTAATCCCATCAACAACAATTTTTTGCTACAATCTCACCAGATTCATCTATCGCAGGTAATATTTTTTGCACTAAAATTTTATAACATTCATAAATTATTTTATAGTTTTGCCATATTTTTGTAGGTCAAAAAAAGAAAAAAAAAAGTTTTTTAAGAAGATTATAGTCATAAAATAAAATTAATTTTTACACTCGTAGAAAATATTTTTTTTTTGGGGGTGTTACCTTTGAGAGGTTGAGAAAAAAAGGAAAAAGTTAGACTTTATGTTGTCAACATTTTTTGTTAATAAACTTTGTTTGACCTTTGAGAATTGAAGTGAAATATTTATGATGTACGAAGATGATGATAAAGTTTTGAAAGATTAGATTTTTAGTAGTTTTTTTGCAAATTATAAGATGCTGTTGATTGCAAGCAGACTGAAGATTGGAGAATTTTAAAGATTCTGCATTTTTTGGAGTTTTTCAATTTAAGAAACTACTCTGGGTGAACCAAAATTTGTTAAATTTAGTTAAAGGCAAATTAATGTTTTGTTGATGACTAGCTATGACGGTATTTTGCCGGTTTATGTACCCCAAACAGACAATGAGCGTCCTGTCAAAAAGCTTGCATCTTCATCCTACGCTGGTCGTACAGATTATCTGTGATCCAGTTGGTGACAGAAACTTGCTCTATCATTAGCTGTTCTTTTCTAATTTCTAATGTCAAGTGCTACATTGTCTCTATCAACAGCCTATCTCCAAGTGGGCTTGTAAAGAGCATGGTCTACTAAAATATACTAGTTAAGCATGCTCTTTGCTGATTTTCCTCTTGAAAGCATATTCTTTGCCATTTTTGGTATCAATAACAGGCCAGCTCTTAGATTCCTTGGATACCCCTAACATGCCAGCTCTTTACCTCCTTGGGTGTCCCTAACAGGCCAGCTCTTTGCCTTCTTTGGTGTCCTTAACAGGTCAGCTCTTTGCCCCCTTTGATACCCCTAACTGGAGAGCTCTTTGGCCTCTTGGATACACGTAACAGGCCGCCTTTTTGCCCTATGGGGCACCTCTAACAGGCAAAGTGCATGCTGTCAATTCTAAACTGTTAAGAGCTTGCTCTACTTAAACAAACAAGACAAACATGCTCGCGAGCATGCAACGAGCGTGTTCTCAGCTTACTATACTCTGTTGCGGATGCTCTATCCCGACTAGGATTAAATATCATACAATATAGCACAACAATGTACAACAAACTATTTTTCCACATAAATATCAGCAATTATTTCATTTAATTGCTCATGCACAACCAGTTAAACGCCCTTATCATACACAACTTATTATCCATTTTAACAGCTCATGGCACCTCGATCATATTAACAGCTAACTTTTTTTTATGCTTAATCATTTGAAAATAAAAATTCACAATTTAATAACAATTGATAGTTCAACAATGAACTGTTAAATATATTTAATGACGATAATTAAATTTTATAGTGTGAACGTATCAATGTTACATAATGATCCATAAATTAAAACAATTTTTATATTAATCTTAATTTTTCGTTCATATCAAAATTATTTTATCAAATAATTACGTATCCATATTAACCTCATTATAGACTTAATCCTTCGCATGAGTTATTATCAATATTTGTTTCAATACATAATTGCATACGATTGGGGGGTATGAGTGTGTGTATGTTATTGTTATAATATGCCTCATTAATTTTTCATCATATTTATACAATGAAATTATTTTCATGATCAATAATGAACTCATATGATATTTAATACAAAAAAAAAATAGAATATTCTGTCTATGACATCAGATTTATTAATTTTTGATAATATTTTTCCACCGAATTATATTGGAGGTGTTTTGAATTATGAATTATTCAAATGCACACACCCAGACACGCGTGTTAGATAATATTGTGGACTAGACTGGGGGTCATTTGTTTATTGAGTCATTTCAATAGAACTATGGAATATCCTGTCTCGAATAGCATAACTCGGTTAATTGATCCAAAATCCGGTAGTCAGTAGGCGTGACTCTGGCATCCGTCAGAAATCCGACACTATACCAGGGTTACGCCAGCCTGGGTTGAACTTTGATCTGAATTGATAATCGGTTAGAGCTAAATTTTCAGGTAACTAAACCTCCAAATCTAGTGTGAAGCATTGAACATATTCTTTCTATTGAATGTTAAATGCGGAACAGAAGCGCATTTTCCGTTGATGGGATCAAAATTCATGCTTTTCAAAAGAATCTCTTATGATTGATAATTTAGGTTTAATGCAACATACAGCCAGATTTCCAATATTGACATTTAACAACAATTGACGTTATTCAATGCAACATATAGCCAGACGTAGTTGCATGCCCTTCGAAAAACAATATTGCATCCTAAATTTCAATTGATGTGGTCAAAATCTGTCAAAATATACCAAAGTTAGAGCTAATTTGCATTTTGTCATAGTTGCTTACCCTTCGGTATAACACAACAAGATATTGGTTCCATATTAAGAAACAACTTCAGAATCTGCATAACAAATCAAAACAGATTCAGTCAAAACACTTTAAAGTCAGATGTAAAATCAAATTTGCGTAGTTGAATGCCCCTTGAAATTCTTCATCGTACTTATTCCATATCTAGAACCAAAATCGACTACGTCTTCTGAATTGAATAATAGTGAGATGATCAGAAACTGCCAGAAGTTATCTAAAGACAGATCCAGTTTTCGACGAATTCTAAATGCGGCAATGGCCTCCGTGCGCTTTCGCGAAGGAAGTAAGTAAGTAGAGATGAGCAGAACATTGAGAAACCATCAAAATAGGGATGAATTCAAAAGGGGTGGGGGGTTTTGTGAAGAAAAAGCTCAAAAATTCCTCCCACCTTTCCTCACTCATACATCAAAATCAACACTACTTCTAAGTCACACACTTCCCATTCCCACATCATCCTCAACTATAAAAATCAATTTTCATCAGCATTCATCAAAAACTACATTCAACCCCAATGTAATTTCATCAAATTAGGAAGAATTACAAAGGGCAACATAAGAAAAAGTCAACCCATACATAATCTCTGTACCGAAAATCAACCCCAAATGCAATTGACATAAAAGCGGCATGTAGACAATTTTCCAAAATTGGTGTTAATCCTTAAATGACTACGTGACCAGGAAATAAGTTTGTTCATAAATATTTTAAAGTCAGAATTGTGAGAAAAAATGTTTCTCGGAGTGTATTTGGCACAAAAACTTATTATTCCTGTTCCTTACAATTTTTTTTTGTTTTAAGGGCCATTTGAGAGAGTTTTTGTCTTGTTTTTATTTCATTTTATGACGGAGCATATGTTTCAAGTACTATGGAATAATTATGTTGTAAACATTTATTACCTCTTTTTTTTCGGCTGTTGTTCCTTATTCTTTGCTTGTATGTTGTATACACAAAATAACAAAATATTAAAAATTCCACTGAAAAAACTGCACAGAGAAAAAAAAGTTTTTATGACTTTGTTGGTAATCCTCTTTATTTTCGCTGTTGCGTTTTGAGTTTCATGAAATTTAAATTTTTTTTTATTTTTTGTTGTTTCTGCAATGCTAAAAATTCATGAATTCATCTCATGGTTATCAACTTTATTACACTCTTTTCTAAAGTTTCTTTTTATGATTCTATTATTTTTTCTTCTTTTTTGGTCGTCGACTAAATTCATAAAAATTTAAATGTTTAAACTACACACAATCACAGAATTTTCAATTCACAATTTTATCGGTTCATTTATCATCATTTAATTCCTATTTTTATTTTTATATATTTTTTTGGATGACAATTGATTGACCTTATTAAATGACGTGTCTGCCTGGAAAGAAAAGAAAAGAGAATTTGAATAAGAAAACTAATTTTTTTAATAAATAGATATTTAAAGTTTTTAAAACACATTTTATGTGGTTGAATTGAGGTTATGTAGACGTTTTGTTAGGCATGAAATGAATCTTGAATAATTTAGGCTTGTTGCGGTTGGGTTTGTAGTTCTTTTTTGTTGTTATTTTAATATTTAAAAGCTGTTCAATCGATTTGGTAACTTGAATTAAACTTTGTAAAGGATTGGATTTAAAAATTAAATTGAGTTTAAATATTAAATATTAAGTTAAATTTTTGTTTTTTGAATTAAAAATGTTAGAAAATTTGAAAAAACTTGAAAAGTTTAAAAAATTTAAATTCTTGAAAAAATTGGAAAAATTGAAAACTTGAAAAATTTGAAAAATTGAAAAAATTTAAAATCTTAAAAAAATGAAAATTTGAATTAACTAAAATTTTTAAATTGTTTAATTTTTTGATTAGTTTGTTTTTCAAATTCTTTTAATTTTTCAAATTCTTTCAATTTTCCAAATTCTTTCAATTTTTCAAATTCTTTCAATTTTTTCAAATTTTTCCAATTTTTCAAATTCTTTCAATTTTTCAAAATCCTTCAATTTTTCAAAATCTTTCAATTTTTCAAATTCTTTCAATTTTTCAAAATCCTTCAATTTTTCAAATTCTTCCAATTTTTCAAATTCTTTCAATTTTTCAAAATCCTTCAATTTTTCAAAATCTTTCAATTTTTCAAATTCTTTCAATTTTTCGAATTCTTTCAATTTTTCAAATTCTTTCAATTTTTTAAATTATTTCAATTTTTCAAAGTCTTTCAATTTTTCAAATTTTAAATTCTAATTCAAAAGAAAAATTTTAAAAATTTAAAGAATTCGAAAATTTTCGAAAAAATTGAAAAATTAGACAATTTAAAAAATTTAGTTAATTCAAAAAAAAAAATTTAAAATGCAAAAAAGTCGAAAAAATTGATGAAAGATTTTTTTTTTTCAAATTTCTTAATCCAAATATTGAATTTGAAAAATTTAAGAAAATTCAATTCAATTTATATTTGGAAGTTTAAAATTGAAAAAATTCTAAAGTTCCAAAATAAAAAATTTAAATCGATTTTGAACTTAGTATCCATATCATCAACACACAATGCGCTCCATACATCCATACATCCATTAAACATTCAATTTCTTTAAATCAATCTCCTCTCCCCCTTTCTCTTCTCATCATCTTTATTCAGTGAATCTCATTAACTCCATTGTGACCCGTTTCTCTTTGTTGTGACGACGATCGGCATTTATGTGTCTACATAAATAGAATTTTTAATGTGCTTTTATACAATCATAAATAACATAGAATGGAATGAAACGGAGATGGAGACGTAACACATTCCTTAAAGTCTTATTTTTTGGGAGCAAGTATTGGATATAAACATTAAAGTATGGAATAAACAAAAAAAAAAATTCCCCATATTATTTTATGTACTCTTGCTATTAAACTATGTTGAAAAAAATATCTTTTCCCTTTCACTTTATAGATCCCTATTTACTCGTTCAACAATAAATTTTTATCAGCATTCCGTTTACAGACAATTTTAAAACATTTTTTTTTTCTCTATCGACTTAGTTTGTTCTCTCAATCATAATCTTTTGTTTAAACAATTCTTCATTCTATGTCTTATAAACTTGCGTCTTTTATGTTAATGTGACGCCTTATGGATGACTTATTGTTTTTTATTTTGATACTAGTCTGGTGTTATCGCTAAGCATGACTGGAAAAGTTTATAAATAAAGTCTTTGGATTTATTTTCAGATGAATTGGGGAATTTTAAGTTGGATGAACATCTGCTGGATTTTCCAGGGGATTTCTTTAAATTTTTGAAGCTGTTTTGAGTTGGACTGCGAAATTTTGATATCTGTTGTGTTGCAAGGGACCCTAAAATGCAAAGAACATGCTTTCATGGTAAAAAAATTCCATAACTATTATTATTATAATTATTTTTATTATGGTCCGTCAGCAAAGCTATTTCAAGACCGGATTCCACATCTATACCTAAAAGAGGACTCTATCCTGGTTAGAGTGATGAGCGAATAGTGCCTGTGATGTTTGAGCAGATTAGAATCTTAGAATATCGACAATAATCTCTCGAATAGCCCAAGTCGAATAAAAGGTCCATTGATCTGACACAAGACCGACATGACTCTGAATTCAAATTGAATCTGGAGCCAAATCAGAGTAACGCCGGAAAGTTGCCGAATTTTTGAACGATTAATCGATTCGTGCTCATCGGGTTTATTATATAAAGTGACACAAATGAGAAAGGCTTTGTCGTGGATGCATTTATTAGCACCAAATAGAACTGTCTCCATAAAGAAGCTAAATTTCCACTAAATAGAGGCATCTTTTATTTGATATTGAGAGATTGTCTTTTGATGGGAATCAAACTAACGTCCTCACATAAAGAGTGACACAGGTGACAATTTGGCCAAAAATGCTTTACTCTGTGCACTGGCAGAGTTGCCTATTTATTGTTGAAAACCAGATTCCACTCTGATCAAACCAAACAGTACCGTACCATAGCATCCAAAGAACGTGTTCTCAAGGGCAAATCAAGTTGAGTTTAACGCTTGCGAGCAAGCTCAATTACATCTCATTTATATAGTATATTCAATAAGAGCGTGCTCTTTGCCTGTTAAGCGTAATTATTAGGTAGTGATTAGCAAGTAATGCAATAGAGTTCGAACAGTGTAATTAACGATGTATTGTATGCATGCATCGTGATCTTTTACGTCGTTAAAATCTATTACGTCGTTATAAGGTGTTAGCAATTAACTGAAATTGCAAATGATTTTAGAGAAGGCTTTAATGAGGATTGTTCGGAAGTTAGGTAACACTTAGGAAGGTGTTGGGAGGTTCTTATAATTTTGTTACAAGACTATTCTACAAAGGGTTATGATGGGGGGTAGGGTTTTAATCCTAGAATCAAAATGTTTGTAATTCCGGTATTCAATCCCGGAATTGATTTGTATGCAATCCCGGGATTGAAAGCCCTAGTTGAGGGGAAAGCGTAGACCCAAAAATTGTTATTTTTAGAGTTACGAGAACTCCAAATGTTCTCATAGCTTTTAAAACTTATAACAACATTCAACTTTATTACTAAATTTCCACAGAATTGCTTAATATCAATTCTTAGAATCACCACAAAATGCTACAAAAAATTTGTTGACTTGTTGCCTTATTCCTTCTAAAAAACCTCAAAATAACCGCAACTAACATTTTTTTGTAAATTTGTGTGACACTCGGGTTTGTCACAAAGAAAGTTTTTGAAATAAAAAATTCACCAAACTTCTTAAAGTTATTTATGCGTTTCTCCTTTTTTTTGTGTCCAAAAGATAAATCTAACCAATATTAATAGCTAACAGATATAAATACAACTTATAAAATATTAATGTGACAGCAACATAGATGAATAAGTGGGTAAAAATGTTCATATACACATGTATGACTTCGATAAAAAAAAGTTCTCTTTTATCTTACATGAAAATGTATTAAAAAATTCATGTTCATGCGGTTTCGTTTGTGGTTTTTACTTCTGTGATAGTTGAAAATATAGAAATTACTGAAACGTGCTGTAAAAAAAAATCTACTTTTTAACATTAAATGTTAAAAAAACTTTGTTGATATTTTATCTACTTTATATTATTTTTTGAATACATTTGCTGATTTTTTATTATCAACTTGAGGAAATAACAGCAATTTTATTTATTTATTTTTGCTGTTATTGAGGCACAAAAATGTTTTTAAAAACTTTAAAATTCCAACTTGATTCGGTCGTAAAGAACAAAATAGATAAATGTAGAGTTTTAAAATTGAAGCAATTTGTTAGGAATTTCCACTAAGCATTTAATTGAGTTTTGCCAAAAAATTTTATCAAAAAAATCATTCGGCACAAGCCAATTTTGGATTAGGGAATTTAGAAATGATGCTTTAAGTTTTGAGCTAGTGGTGAGCAACCTGTGTACTGCCAAAATATCATCAAAATGAAAATTACTTAAAATCCTTTCCAATTCTTTCAAGTTACGTAGAATATGAACTTCCCTGCACAGTACAGTAGCACATTAAATCATTAATTCGCAATGGGTATTGCTTGTTTTTTTCGAGAATCACATGGTAGGTGTGGTGAATATGTTTGATTCTCGGGCAAAATGTCGCAATTGCATTATCAACTTGTTGTAGTTATAACTCTAAAACTAGAGCAGATAGTATAGAAATGTTATATATTGTTGGAATTGACATCCAAAATGCTATCTATTTATGCTACTTTGAACCGGTTCAAACGGTTTAAACGGTTCAAAAACCGGTTCAAAGTTGAAAAACTAAGATCTTTAATAACTTTTTCAAAACTTAATAAAAGGCTTTGTTATTAGGTTTGTTTTGTAGCCTTTTAAAATGCTCACAACTTGTAGGAGCTAGATTTTTGATTTTCGACTTGTGACGTTATTTATGAACTCTACAATGTTGCAAGTTTGATCGCTAAAATTTCATCAGCCGTAAATAATACAGTATTGCTGCATATCTTAAAAAATTACATTTTGGTCCTACTTTTATCATATGTAGACATATTTAGAATATATTTGAAAGTTTTGTCACAAATTGAATACATGTGATTTATATGCACTCATAAGTTCATATTTTTATTGAAAAATTACCGAAAATCAAGTTGTTTCTAAATTTTCTTTCTTTTAACATAGAGAGCATTGAAATAACTTTAAATTGATGTATTAAGTGATTGGAATCCATCCATCAATGATGTCCAAAAATAGTTTTTTACATTTTTTGCTCAAATTTTTGAAAGTTTTTAAAAATCTAAAAGCAGATCCATTATCAGTATTTAAAAACCTATCCAACAATATATCATATGCTATATTTCAAAGGACTTAAAATGATTATTTTCACAAACAACTTTTTGAACCGATTTCATTGTTGTTGTTGTAAAAAATTTCAAATAAATATTTTTTAATATTTAACCATTTAAAAAGCAAGAATTATAGCATATGATATATTGTTGGATAGGTTTTTAAATACTGATAATGGATCTGCTTTTAGATTTTTAAAAACTTTCAAAAATTTGAGCAAAAAATGTAAAAAACTATTTTTGGACATCATTGATGGATGGATTCCAATCACTTAATACATCAATTTAAAGTTATTTCAATGCTCTCTATGTTAAAAGAAAGAAAATTTAGAAACAACTTGATTTTCGGTAATTTTTCAATAAAAATATGAACTTATGAGTGCATATAAATCACATGTATTCAATTTGTGACAAAACTTTCAAATATATTCTAAATATGTCTACATATGATAAAAGTAGGACCAAAATGTAATTTTTTAAGATATGCAGCAATACTGTATTATTTACGGCTGATGAAATTTTAGCGATCAAACTTGCAACATTGTAGAGTTCATAAATAACGTCACAAGTCGAAAATCAAAAATCTAGCTCCTACAAGTTGTGAGCATTTTAAAAGGCTACAAAACAAACCTAATAACAAAGCCTTTTATTAAGTTTTGAAAAAGTTATTAAAGATCTTAGTTTTTCAACTTTGAACCGGTTTTTGAACCGTTTAAACCGTTTGAACCGGTTCAAAGTAGCATAAATAGATAGCATTTTGGATGTCAATTCCAACAATATATAACATTTCTATACTATCTGCTCTAGTTTTAGAGTTATAACTACAACAAGTTGATAATGCAATTGCGACATTTTGCCCGAGAATCAAACATATGAATGTTAATTTTTGAATTGAATTTATTTTTATATTGTTAAATATGACAGGTTGTCAAATGGTCTTGTAGAGAATTTATGAGGCATTTGTCGGCTTTAAGCTTAAAGGCAGAGTGACTGTGAAGGTTTGAATCCTAAACTTTAAGAATTTTAAATTTCCTTGAATGAAGTGCTTATTTTTTTTACCCAAAAATTAATCAAATTTTCTCCATCAATAATTTATCGGTACCAAAAAAAAAAAAGAACCGCCGCCACCTAGACAGTGAACATTATTTAATTCTTTCTAACTCAATTCTAATTAGCAAACAACATTTATCAGCTTATAGGCTCGAAATAAAAATTAATATTTCAATAATCCATTTCAAAAATTCATTAATATGCCCATAAATTATTTATTGCCTTATAAATTACTGTCATAAAAAGGTATGAGAAAATTTTTTTTAGTGCTACATAGAAAATTACATCCAATAATGAGCTTGAAAAACTTCTAACTGTATAATAAAATATTCATCATTTCAAACCTTCAAACAAATTTTCCCAAAAAAAAAAGTCGAGAATTATTCAAGACTAGCGCGGAAAATTTTCATTCATTTTTCATTCAAGCAATTTGTTTGGTTATTTTAGTGAGCCTTTATATAATCGCATCGCTGACAACTGGTAAAAAAAATTTGAAGAATTCTATAGACTTCGACATTGCCGATAAACACAAAAAATTTCGGGAAGGAAGAAGGATGAAAGTTTATTTTATTATCCTCATAGTTTATACACAAAATACTTTATCGTAAAATGTTATTTTTTATGAAGTAAATAAGGCAGTTAACCAATATTATGGTACGGAAAATTTTCTAAATTTTTTATACTAAAATGAGGAGATAGAAGGAAAATTTTGTGAATTTTTTTGAGTTAGGGGTGTTGTCAGGGATGCAGACAGGTGAGAGATGGATGGAGACAGTTGAGATATGGATTTTTAAGATATTAAGAATGCAGCCTTGACAACGGTTATCGATTTGTGTCTAGGGTTTGCCGAAGTGTAAGTTTCAATGATTTTTTGGGAACTAGATCGAGATCGGAACTTAAAGCGGGGCTGAGCCTGAGACTGAGACTGAGACTTAGACTGAGATTGAGACTGAGACTGAGACTGAGACTGAGACTGAGACTGAGACTGAGACTGAGACTGAGACTGAGACTGAGACTGAGACCAAGACCAAGTATAAGACCGAGACTGACAACGAGTAACCAGGATTAAAATCGAGACCGAGTTCAGAACTGAAATCATTATCGAGACCGAGAATAGGAGCGAGGTTAAGAATGAGTCCGAAACTAGAAGCAAATCCCACACCTGGATCAATCCTTCGCAGTTTGGGTTTTGACTAATCTAGAGATTTAAGTATTGATTTTTTGAATTCTTAAATACGCCCACTATTTGGAATTATGAATCCGTTAATTAAGTATGATGTGACTTGACCCTTCAATTTTACAATGTTTTCAATGAGATTCGAGTTGTATAGACTTCATTATTCTATCCAAAATTGCCAAAAACCAAACTTTATCGGTTATCATATGATAGTTCCTTCCTTAGATTGCCACTTTCCGCAAATGACCCTTTTCCTGATTGCCACTACTTGTAGGTAGCAACAAATGAAAAACAACATCAACGGAAGTCGGCAATTTTACAGAAATAGCTACCTCCGAAAGTCATTGTCAGGGTTCTGCCCATTAATGAGCTTCTCCCGGCTAATTTAATTTATCCGGTCATGTCAGCACAGCTCGCTACCCTGACTACACCACTGCCTCCTAAATATTCATTTTCTTCATACACAAGCTACAAAAATGTAAATTATTTTTCGGCAACAGATTGTACACATTCAACCATTGTTTAGTGTTGCTCATTTTTATCAATCACTTCATTATGCTCAATAACCGTTCCGAGTATTTTACCTGGCAAACAGGCGCTAAAGAATAACGAATTTTTTTCCCAGAAAAAAAAGTCAACTTTTTATTGATAAATAAACAAATGTCTCAATATACAGCACATCGATATTTGCAACAGCAAAAAACTGCTACGGTATGCAAGCAGCAACGAAAAAAATGTTCTATAGAATGAACAATGACTGTGCATTGTTTATGATTCATCAGCATTTATAATAACAATCGATGTTCATTCATCCGCATTTTGAAAATTACTCATATGTGGAAATGAGTCCGCACATAGAAGCGATTGAAATATTAAATTGAATTTCGATGTGAGATCTAGACGCGCATGGGATGATTGCGGCGCATAATTTGCCTTTTGAAGTGCTCTGAATCGAATGTTGATTATTAGTTGTACAGTTATTTAATTTATTACAGATAATTAAATTAAAATCTGTGCTATAAATAAGTGAGTGCCGTAAATTGCTTGTCTTTCAAGCTGTGCACTACCGAAAGGTGCTGCCAACATTTTATATAACCTTGAACTTTATTGTATTTTTTGAAAATTTGTTAATTTATTATACAGAACATGATGATGCCTTGAAGGCACTTGACTCTAGACAATATTGCATGTTGATACTCATTCATAAGCCAAAAACTTAATTGAATCTTGTTAATAGCTACTAACAAGGTCAAATGTCATTGTATGTTCTACTAACTCTTGCAGTCAAGGTTTAGATTCAACACATTTATTCTTACGTCATTAATCTTTGGTCTTATAAAATATTCAAATGTCTTATTTTGAGAGGTATGTTGGATAGGAGGAATGTATGTAAGGTTTTGGAATCAATGTCAAGATTTCCACACAGAAACAATTTTTCTCGGAACTTTTACATATGTAGCATCGCGTCTTCTTCTTGACTGAAAGTTGGACATTATTAATTAACGAAGAGGGATTGAGGATGTCGAGGTCTGCCTCCAAAGCTGACCAAATAACAAATATGTATAACTTCGAGTGGTTTCATCACATACCATTAAATAAACAGCTAGCGTCCGAGCTATCTGTTGGGATATGTACTTTGAAGAACAGATTAAATGTTCGTCTATACTACTTTGTTTTTAAATGGGCGCCTAAACAATCAGGCTAAAGATGATAAGGCTTATAATCGACTGTTTCTGAAATGATATGCAGAGAGAAAGTAACTGTCATAGTCAGATCTGCAGAATTTTTGTGTAGCGAATACATAAGGTTAGTTAGAGCTCATTGAACAGTTAAAAAGTGTTTGAACCCGACTCGACGTTTCCTGTCCGTTATTGTACCAAGCCAACACCTTAACCACATCCTTAAACAGTACAACATGTTCGCTAGTGCATTGCTAAGTCACAGTATTAACAGTAAGTCGCATAGTTGCCTTAACGACGCCATGACGGCTGATTTTGACACATTTTTCATCAAAAAATTGTACATTCCTACATGAGTACACCTCAGCAGTACTATAACTGCTAAATTAGCTCTTTTAAATCTTAATATTCAAGACAGTCGCTTTGTGATGTGGTCAGTAACAGAGTCAAATGGAAGGCCTTTTGTAATAACCTAGGCTACAAGTCGGAGAATGGTTCCAGTAAGTAAGTAAGTATTCAAGACAGTCAGTCAATTTTATCTCATCTCCACCCCGCCATCAAATAACTCATCTTGATAGCAACAAGAAGATATATAAAAAAAACTTTTCTGTCTAAACTGCAATAAAATTGAAAATTTTTGCCGTTATCAGTTTGTACATAAAAAAAAAGTTGTCACAATCGCTCTTTTTTATGTTTTATGTTTTTTCATTCTTATATCTCTCAATCGATCTGCATACGAACGATATGGAGGAAACGAAAGGAAGTGGAAAAAAGGCAATATGAAATCGAAGGCAATTTCAATAGATATATTGTTTTATTAGCCCTGCACGTATTTAATCTAACTCACACCCTATCACATCAATGTGTAGATATATTCATGCCACCATCCCATCATTTTAATACATGAGGAACGAAATTTCATTCTCATCCAATGCTTCATACTCGCTGAGCACCCAGTCGAGGGAGTAATAAAATGTGTTTCCAGTTTGCTTCCTCCATGAATTATTGTCACAAAGTGAATGAGGAGGATGGGAACAAAAAAAAAGTTGAAGGTAGATGATGAAGAAGCAGGAAAGGTGTCCCCATCGAGAGAATTATATCGTGTCAGAGGTGTATCTGGATATTTATGGCGGAATGTCACTTTAGTTATCCATAGAGTCAGAGCTTCTCAAGCTTGCGAGGGCGCGAGATATGAACTAGTGGAATGAAACCTTTTTCATGTCGCGGCAAGTTTCGGCACTCTACAGATTTTGGCACATCTGAGATTTTGTACAGCACACCAGTGTGTCGCGGCACACAGGTTGTATACCATTGCATACAATAATTCAATTGGTTCAATACTTTTCGCGATACACCTGAAGCTTTAGTCCCAGAAAAGTGTGTCGCGGAGAACAGTTTCATAGTTGAATCATACTAAAGTGCCACAGCAAACAGGTTGTCCACCACTGCATTGAACCTTTAATTTAGTTTAAACAAATTGTGTCGCGGTATTTTTCGCAATATACCTGAAGTATTAGTCACTCAATGGTGTGTTGCGGAGAACAAATTGAGAACCACACCAGTATGCCGCGACACGCAGGTTGCTCACTTCTGCATGAAACCATGTAGTTAGATAGAATTAAGTGCAATGCCATTATTTTAGCGATGAAGCTTAAATTAGTCGTGGATCAATGAGTCGTGGACCATAGTTTGAGAAGATTACCAGTGTGTCGTGGCATATAGGTTGTTTACATCTGCATTGAATCTTCCATCAGGTAGAATTAGCGATGAAGCTTAAGTCACATAATAGTGTGTGACAGATAATAGCTTGACAGTTCTGCCATATATATCATACTCATATAATAAGCCAATCCTTCCTATAAATGAAAACAGAACAAAATGACCCAAAACTCATCAACGTCCCCCTTACTACACCTCTGAATCGGATGTAGAATGCGAGATAGGCACGGCCCCTTTTTTGTATGATCATTACAAACTGTGATACGCTTCATGAGAATATTACGTTTTTTTTGACAGAAAGGTAAAGGTAGAAAATAGAGTTGGGCCTAAAAAACCCCTTCCCAAAATTATGTCCCTCATATTGAAATTGTCGTTTGTCGTTGTCATGTAAATATACAACTTTTTTACTTTCATATTGATTAATTATTTATAACGTCATTGAGACGAAAAAAAAAGCTCTTCCTGTTACGTCTATAGACGTTTCATGTTTTTGCTGTGCCTTTACAATCCATCTTTCTTAGCATAGCAAAATTTATATTGATAGATTTGTATGTCTCTACTTGAAAATTGGAGCCATAAATTTTCCATATTTAATACCTCCATGGGGTTTGAGAAAAGGAACGAAGCTCATTTTTTACATTCTGAATTTTTATTAGATCACATGAAGATGGAGGGGAAAAGGGAAGGGCACAGACAATGGAATATTTTTCGTGTGTTCCCGTAGTGCGTTCAAAAAAAAAATAAAAGAAAGTTAATTTAGAGACATTATGATGTGGATTTTAACTATAATTGGTGAATCAGCTTGAAACAGAGTTGTTGCGTTAGCCATCTGTAATTAATGATGTTCAGCTGATTGCATCCAACTGTTTGGTGGTCGGAGTCGGCATGTGACAAATGTCATGTGACGACGGGAGTTGCATGTGAGTTTAGAGAAATTTTAATATTTTTTGGGGGAATTATAATAATTATTTTGAATGAATAAGCTTGATTGAGTTGCTTTTAATGTAGAAGACCTCAATTCAGCACAACAGACGATTACGCTTTAGCACAAAAAACGACCACAGCACTAATACAGTTAGCATTCCATCAAATTGTGTTAAACTGCAGAGAAAACTGTGCAAAGATCAATAAATCTGCTAAATAATTTATGAAACGAGAATGCCGAATTTATTGATCGAATGGCTTGATGGAGAGTCAGAGATGGAAGCGAAAAAATGTGGAAAAAATTAGGACACGAGATTCAAACAGGGCTTGGAGTCGACGGGAATTTTGGAGACATTTCCAAACAAAATCTGAGTCGACCTCAAACTCTGGCTCAAATTATTCTTACTTTTTACCGTATCCACATCATGACCCGTGTCCACATCATGACTCCCCCAAAAACCCCTTCCCTAAACCCAACCCTGTCGAGAACTTCGCATATAAAATTCTGTTCCATTACCTACTTAATTACATTTTCAATTTTGTAAGAAGAAAACATAAACCAATTCAATGTTGCCTATAATTTTCTTTCGGCTATGATGGAATTGAATGCCAGGTCATGTTCAATTTTTTATTCATAAATGAACGAGAATAAATGCTATAAAAATAGCACGACCGAAGAGCCCTTGGCCTCAATTCAACTTTTTATTTTCTTTAATAAATTTTTGGTAGGTTATGATTTTTGATTTAATGAATGTGTAATTTATACCCGAGCAGCATAATGCGGATAGTTGCAGATTTTTTGTCGTAAAAATGGGACGAAAAATGTTGAAACATTATTGAATACTGGGAATTTGAATTTGGGAATTTTTGAATTTGATAAATCACATGCTAAGCTACCAACCTTCCCTAAGAGGCGAAAAGACCGCTTTTAGGTATCGCAAGTGCAATAACTATAACTTAAAAGTATGCTCTTCGGCTTTTAGAGCTTAATAATATTAACCAATTTTTGACCAAAAAATCACAAAACTGAAATTTTGGATATTTAATTTCGAGTGTCAAAATGCGGCAAATTGCATTTTTGGGACAAAATATAATCGTTCATTCTGGTTCCATAAGAGTAACTTTGCACTTTTCCGTTAATAATCCGTCCAGCATAGCGAGAAGGTTGCACTGCTCGTAGATGCGCTGGCAAAAGGTTGATGACACATTTCACACCTTTAATCGTTGAAATTGGAAAATATTTACAATTTAACAATTTTTTTTATGAATTTTTTAAACGAAATTTTTTATTATTTTCATATGAACGATAGCACTGCAGTGCACTGACTTAAACAAACGTGTCCAAAGTTTCATCAGACTCTTCTTTTTCTAATAATTCATAAATTATGCTCGAAAGTAATGAAGAACTAACTCATGACTGATGAGTCAATAGTTTTGATTGACATATCATTAATCTTAATTAGTTTAGAAATAATTCGTTATTGGGGGGCGTTCATAAATAACGTAAAGGGATAAATCAATTTTTTAGAAATTTCCCTACTCTTCTTTTCGTGATTCTAGGCTTAATTAAGTAATCAAGGTTTACTTAAAGCGCAATTAAATCTAAATTCCTTCTTTGTACAAGCTTTGTGATAAGGCCAGTAATAGAGTCAGATAGAGGGCATTTTGTAATAATCAAGGTTCCAAGTCGGAACATGGTTCCAGTAAGTAATCCTTTTCCCTCCTCCTAGAGAGCGTTACTTAATAAGTGAAGAGCTTCTAATGATGTCCATCAAGAAAACTTTAGGGTGCCGTAGCTTAACCACAACATATCCCATCAAATTGGTCAACCATCATTAGTGAATGACTCTTAATACACACTCTGACTCCTAATACACACTCTAAATAGTTTCAATAACAAAGGTCAAGGTGCTCACATCAAAACATCTCGAACAAGTTCACGCATGAACTATGAATTTCAATAAATTGAAAAAAATAATCTTGAAATTCATATTTCCCATCAGAATCAATCTATCATCCACTATACAATGGAACTGAACAATAATAATCCTTACGAAATCAAAATTCATATTGATAAACTTGACCTCAAAAGATAATTTTCTATAGAATTTCATCTCAGATTCTTGAATTTCCATTAAAAATCATCATAATAGTCATAAATTCCTTTTATTCCATCATTTTTAATATTTTATATAAATTTCTCTATTCAAAAATAATAAAGAAGAGATTCTCTAACTAATGTAAATTTATTTGCCTCTGTTGCCATTCTAATATGCCGCCGCATTGGCCTCCCGCTTATGCCAAAAAAAAAAATGCTTCTCTCACCCAATTGGGGGTCATATAATAATAATCAAAATGAAAATGAATGTGGCATCGTGCATAATATGAGAGACGCGTTGGAAAAAGAGCAGAACGGAGAGAAAAATGCGGATATAAAAGGCATATAATGATTTTCATGCTATAGCCTGAAATATTGCCATTGAATAGATTATGATAATCGTACGCAAATAAAATCGATTTTTTTCTTTGCTTTTGAGGGATATTTTTATATATATTTGCGTTCAGTTTGAATAGTAGAATAATAGAATCAAAAAAACTGTGTCTATACATAGAGCATTGGTAGGGCGGCCATCTGCTGTATTTAAGCAAGGACGCTGCTGTACTTTCTACCCCGCCATACCCGACATACCCGCAAAATGTCCCAACACAAATTTTGAACATTTTAATTTTGAAGGTCCGTGTTCGAGCCCAGCACTAAAAATATTTTTTTCGGAATTTAAATTATTTTCTGCAGTTTTTTGCAAGTTTCTAACCTAATTTAACTAGTTCTTTGTATATTAAGACTCAAAATAGTCCAAAATAACCCCAATACCCTCAAACTTAGAACTGTCCCGATATTTTGAGAACATCTACCCACATTGGGCAAAAAAAAAAAAAATTCTAAATAAATATCGAATTGATTATTTAAATAGAAATTGAATAATTCCATGATGGTAATTAGCTCGATTGCACAATGGCACAAATTAAATATATAAAAAAAGGAACGATATACAATAATACAATGTGTACATGCCGGTACCATCTTGTGAAATCAAAATAAAATTAACTTCATACTGACACAGTTTTATTTTTTGTATGTACACACGAATAGGAGAGGCGATGTGGAATTTCTCATTGCAAGAACGAAAATATAATTTGTAGAATAAATCATCGTGTATTGAGCTCTTTTTTTTGTTATTGTTTGTTAACGATTAGGTTTCAGAAGTTTTTTTTTGTGTTGTTGGATTTGCAGGAGTTTCTAAAGAATTAATTTGGATTTGATTGAGACTGACTTGAATGGCAGATATTTACTTTAATTTTATAAATTTTTACAGCAAGTTTTGGAGGTTCAACGTATAGTTGTCATAATTATTGAAATAAACAACAGCCCAGGGTGAATAAGGCATGATGCCAGACAAAAACCTAAAATCCGGCACCAAATGAGAGTTAAGTTGGTCCGGAATATTGTTCAATCAACCGATACGTGCTGTTCAGATAAACCCCAAAAACACACGACATAGAAAAGGACAAATTATTGCAATTGAAATACCATTGCAGCTGCATGGGCTATGTAACAGACTGTTAATGTTTATACATGTCGCTTTTGTGAGAACAAAGGGTTCTGAGACCGACATATAGACTTCTAAGTCTAGGACTTGATATTTATCCGAACTTAGACTTCGAAAAATTCCCTTGTAGTCTCGATTTCGTTCTCAAAAATTTTGTCGATTCTTCAAAAAACCCTAATGAAAAAGTTAGTTCGATTCAAACTAAGCACTAAATTATGAATGGGTATGCATACAGAGCATTGGCAATATTATTCCGATTCCTTGAATTTTTATTGTTTTCAAACAAATACTCAAGCTTACGACTAAGCCAATAAAACACCATACAACCATCAATCATATGACATAAAGCAACAAATTGTTTGAACATAGGAACTTCCTCTATTAGCATATTCAGAAGGATTAGGACTCGTAAAAAATTTATAGCAAAAACTATTGCAATATTATGACTTCCTAGAAACTTCATAAATCTGCCGATTTCCACAAAAAAAAAGTATTGAAAAAATCAATATTGCTGTCAGTTCCATTCACCTAAATAATGAGCAACTGAGTACAAAGAGATTTTAATTATGTTTACAGTTTGGACATTAACCGTGACGAAGTGTAACGATAAAGTTTGGATAAAGTTTCATGAAAATTGAGTAATATCTTTTTCAATGAATTAACCTGAATGACAGTAAATTTGGATTCTGAATTATCATAAATGTTTTAATACTTTTAACTGCCCGCTCATTATACAATAAATCAAATATCAGATCATATTCCACTTTAATTTGTATGAATTATTATAAAATTATGTTTACTGCCAGGGGGTCGTTCATTTATTTAAGAGAAAGTTTGAGTGTTGATTAAGAGTTTATATGGGAAAGTGGACTAAAGTTGGGTCGAATTCGCATAAAATTCAAATTTAGTCAGTTTGGCTTTTGGGAAAATTATGCCCGATTTTCTTTTTAATTGGATATAGACGTCATTTATAGATGAATTCTAGTAGCTTTTAGGCAAAGGATAGCCAGTTTTAGACGCCAATTGAGAGGATTGAATGACCGAAATCACTTCATCGACCTCAGGTAGCGGGCCTTCCTGATCGTGACAAGTAAACAGCCCTAAGGTTTCTCGAAGTCTCAGTCTCTAATTCTCAAGCGAAGTCTCAGTCTCTAATTCTCAAAACCCGGGAAGTCTCGGACTTTATCTCGGCATCGGAAACCCTTATACAGTCCCCACAATAATCACTAAATTTTTCATCAATTCACACAATTTCAATAACTTTTAAAAATTAATAACTTTCATTCCATTTTTCACCATTTACCCTTGACTTTCCAACTGTAATTAATCAACTAGTCCGATAAATTTTACATCCATAATTATTACCAGAACATTCACTGTAATTAAATCAATTTCATATGAGAATAGTTAGCCTAAATGCTGAACAATTATTAACTTTAACAGCGGTCAGTCACATTCAATGCCGTCATTATCAAAAATATAAAAAAAGAAGTTCTTATTCACATTGAGCAACATGTATCTCATTCATGTAATATTTGAAGGAATTTTAGAAATGCGATAGGTTAAATTTAGTAAAAGGGCAGATGCATTCAGTTGAATATGATGTATTGATGGCATTTAAAATTCCTACATGTATATATGTTACATAAAATGGATGATGCAGTCTTCAAAAATGCGTAGCTTGAAGCTAGAGTTGTTAAATATTTCAGACATTCTGCATGATGGCCAACATACCGTTATGCAGATGTAATTATTGATGCTGTAGTGCATGAATGAAGTTTTTTTTTTGATATACATAGACAGGAAGATTGAAATGGAAGCACTGATTGGAGGTGTATGTGATACACGTGTTATGAAATTTTATGAAATTCATTCATCAGATAGCAGGAAGGCATATGTAATATTTGTTTTAATATTGCAGTTGAATTCCGCTGGGTAGATTAAGATTTGGGGAGTAGATTCTCATGGCACAATGCAGCTTGACTGAATATAGCTTGACAGCAATCAGTTAAAAGTATCGATAAACAATTGTTCAATAAGCAAATTGGTTTTATGGATCATAGCTTGATGTCGAGTCGACTTTAGCATAATACAAAATCCGAGTCGATTACGAGCTCTGTTATGGACAGTTAAGAACGAAGTGCCTCCGGTTGTATGCTTTGTATAGGAACGTATCGCTCTTCTTCATTAGGGGCCATTAGCTAACGTAAAAATCGACTTTTTGATCATCGACAATAAGTGTACTGGCAAGCGTTTGCCAACGATAGAGCCAGCTTCGGACGGGAGACCATGAGACAATTGATATGTACGGTCAGCAAATTAAGTAAGTGAGTAAATAAGTAAGTGAACGACCTCTTATTATTCATGCAAACATTAATATTGTTCAGAATTTTACGGTCTGTTTGAAATATGACCCAAACTGCACATCGTGTTTTTTTGGACACGGATGCGTCGTCTATTCAACGGTAAAACGACATGCCGGCATCATAACGGTGGATTTTGATCAATTTTTATTGGATTTGGACAATTTTGAGTCTAAATATTCAAAAATTCCAATATTTGTATGGAGTTTTTGACTTGTTGAAAAATCGGGACATTTTGAGGCTTTGTCGGGACACAGCAGCAATGCTGAAAAGTACAGCAGGGTCCCGGCAAAAAAAAAGCAAATGACCGCTCTATATTAACATTGTATCGCTCGGTTAAAGATCAAATGCTTGTTTAAAGTCATGTATTAATAGACTCAAGTCTCAAACCTGCATAAGCCTCAACATTTAATAATTCCCATAAGATTCAGCAGTTTATTATTCTCAAGCATACCAAAAATACCTAAAAAACATCTCAAAAACATTTGTTTATTATGACTTTGCTAAAAATTTTAAAGCCACACAAAAAAATTTGTAAGCCTTTTACTTAAAAACAAGATTTTATCTAAGTATCTTGTGTACACGAATTTAAAACTCAACATCAAATCACGGAATCTCATAAAAACATTCTTGATAAACAACCTCTAACAGAGAAAATGTCGAAGAATTGCAAAGAATTTCTCTGTCGAATATAAATCTTTGAAATATTCCCCCTTAATATCTTCTTGTTCAATCTACATACAGTAAGCAGCAGCAGCTAGCAAAAAAAAAAATATTACATTTTTACCCTTGACCTTCATGAGGGAGAGAATATTTTTTATTAAAAACAGTCTTTCTACCTTTATTTTCACTCTACACAAAAGATGTGGCAAACTGCATTACTATACATTTACTAATACACATGCACAGGCCATAACTAGGCACACATGTGGAAGAAAATGATAAAAGAAGAGAAGTAAAAAAAAAATGCTTTTATGATGAAATAAGAATGCATGCACCAATACAACAAGAGAGATTACATCCATTAATACAGTAAATATATATCTGCGGTAATAGCAGCAGCAAGCAAGCAGTAGAAGTTGTTTTTTTTTGCCTGTTTTGGTTTTATTTTTCATCATTTTTAATTTTTTTTTTCTCCTCTTCTTTTCGTTCCTTAAATGTATTTTTATAGCACATTGTGTGTGCCTCACTCTGCTTAATTCTATGAGTATTAAACGTACACAATTTCTCGTGTATTGTAAAAAGAAACATAAAGTATATTGTGGCAGAAAATAACGAGAACTTTATAATTGTAGAAGAAAAAAGATTTCACAAATGATAACGAAATGGAAATGGAATTGAGCTCATATTATGGAAGTTCTTGTTGTGGTATATTATTTAATTACATCCAATATTGTGTATATGGCTTCATCACTCAATAACTGGGCTAAATGTCTTGATGGAAATGGAGTGGAAGGGAAAATAATTTTAATTAATGCCAATAACGTGTGACACATTTCACAAATGTTGCCAACAATTTATTTTTTTTTTTATTCCTTCCTTTTATACTTTTTAATACAATATTTTTTAATAGAGATGTGATGATAATGTCCGTTGTTTAAGTGGCTGTCGGTCTGGTAATTGACCATGTTGATGCCCATGAGACTGCCATTCCCTCAGTTGATATCGATACAATATTGCTCGTTGGTTCTACGAACCGGATCGACTTCGAGCTCTGCTTACTATTACCTCGAATAGCTCAAATCGCTTAACCGATTAAAAATCTAGCTATAGGCAAATGTGACTCTGAATTGATACTGAATTTAGTAAAATCGGTCCCGAAATTTGGATCGATTAGCCGACTTATGCCATCCGGATTATTTGAAATATGGCTACAGACCGACCTGATTCTGACTTGAAGCAGAATTCGAATAAAAACCGGCAAAATGCTAGAATCATCCCGGCTTGTTTCCGAAATTTCGTTCTTTTAACCATTTTGTCCCAGTCTAACCTCATCCCGGCGTGACTCTGAATGGATTCTGGATTCAGATTAAACCCGGCACAACGTCAAAGTCACGTCAGCTTGTTCCCAAAATTTTGATCTATTAACCGACTTTTCCTGGTCTGATCTCATTCAAACGTGACTCGGACCCGATGTTGGATTTGAATTTAATTCGACACAATGCCAAAGTCACGCCGACTTGGTCCTGGTACTTGGATGTATTAACCGACTTGTGCCATTCTGGCTAATATTTTGTAATTTTAAGCACATTCTAGGCTATAAAAATTGCGTTTAAAAACCACATCCTTCACCACTCCATCACTTGTTCTTATTACTACTTCAACAGCCATTATTTTGTTTAATTACCACATTGTTTGAATTAATTAAAGCTTCTGTTTAAGGTTCTTTGAAAAAGGAAAAGAAAAAAAAATAAATAAAAAGCCATTCATGAGACTTCAAATTATTGATTTCTTCCTTCGCTCCCCGCAACATGTTGTGAATGAACGAATGGGGCATAAAATGAAATCAAATTTATATCTTTTGTACCCGATGATTTAATAGAAGTAGGAAATGAGTCACGGAATGAATTTCACGAGCATCTTACTCGCTTTAATTGGCAAATTGAGTGGAATTTTTTTTTTCGAGAGATGTATCATCATCAATATTAAGCTGAAATCATGATAGCTGTATGGAATGCACAAAAAAAATGTTTTGTGAATGATGCCCTTACATTTCCGGTCATGCGAAGAGAATTTTTCTCACGGTTATGTTGTGTTGATGGAGTAGGGATGGGAGATTATGGATCATGGAATGTATTGAACAGGATATTGGATTTGGGATTGACATAATATTTAGGAATTGCCGGTCGATATGGTCCTTTTTGATGCTATATAATCTATAGTTGTGAATTAGAGTTTTTAATACAACTTCTAATGTTTGTGGCTGTTCATATGTTTTGCGAAAAATCGAATCTTTTTGAACGTCAGCCTCGACTGTTTGAGGCATATCAAATTCACTATCTTCTTCTACAAGAGTGTTACATGATCAGTTAACTGTCTCTTTGCAGGAAGTCAGTTAGTTCATATTTTGAATAGATATTAAAGATTTTGGACATACATGCTAGAGTTTCCAAAAACGGGAATTTTCTCAAAAAAAGTATAAAAATTTGTAGGAAAAATTACCCGGGAAAATTCCCGTTCCCGATTCCTGAAATTTCATGGGAACGGGAATTCTGGAATCCCTAATTCAAGTCACTTCTAGAAGGTTGTCTAAAGTTGGATCTAACTTTATATAAATTCTAAATTTGGCAATTGGCACTCATGCACCTTCTCTAACGGATTATTTAGACGATTGACTGGTTGTGTCTTTCTCTTTAGTCACATTGGATGAATAAGTCGGAAATTATTATTCAGACTAGCATGACCCTAACTTTGGTTCGGATTATAGCGACTCCTAATTTAAACTTGAATCTGAGTCATCACTTAAGTTGGTGAGTCCACTCAGGCTAGCGAGTCGTCCTTTCTCTGACTCCTAGCTCAGTCCTATTCCGATTTTTACACGCAATGTACTTTTCAGGTTTGTCATAGACACGTAGGTCTAAATTCAGATTGTACCTTTCCCAGTCACACAGCTATGTAGCTAAAAACCATTAAATCCTCCCATTCCCATAAAAAACATCTTCGCAATTCCACAATCCACGCTACTTCATACAACAAAATGATCAAAAAAAAAAAGTTTCGCTTCTTTTGTAAAGTACAAAAACGTCTAAAGTTCTTTTTAAAATATTTATACATAAAAGAATATTTCTTTTTAAAAAGATTTAGCAATTGAAAAGAAAAACTATACGGAGTTCCGCACATAGGCTTTGCATATTTTATTTTGTTCTCTTTTTTCCATTCGTGTTTCATTTTTTATAATTCCTCGTCTTTTTTTTGCATTCATTTATGTTCCTTATTCAGTACAAAAAAGAGCATTATAATATAAACAATAGTATATGCTGAATTTCTATGGAACTTACTTGTATGCTTAGTTTTTTTTCTTTAATTTTTTTAGAAAATATACACGACTGTATATGTGATACTGTCTAAATACAAAACTCGTGCATAATAAATTCTTGAAAAAAGAATTTTCAGACAAATTCTTCGTAATGCTCTTACCTATAATTTTTAGACAGATTAGGTTGTGCTTTTTGCTAAAATTAATAACATTTTTGTGTCTGATTTTAATTTAAAAAATATGTTTTTTATGCTGCATATCATATTAATGTGTTTGGTATGAATAAACAAGCTTTGTGTTATCAAAAACCTAGTCGGAAATATGCAATATTGATGCAACTGTGTACACAATGTGCAGTTCTGATAAGCATTTTACTTCCTAGAAATTTTGCGCAGTTTTTATTTAAAAAAATTTGAAATTTTTTTATTGAATTCTAAATTGCAAATTTATTTAAATAAGACATGCAGATCCCACATGGTTACGCCTTTGCAGGAATATCACTGATTTATTAAATTTATACTGCATTATGAAGCAACAATGTAATAATCTATTTATAACAAATTTCATCACAAAACTCAAAAAGATTCTTTTTAAAAAAGAGAAGAATTTTTGAACAAAATTCAATTTGTTTTTAATTAAAAATCAACTTGGGGAGGGTTCATGAATTAGGTGACGGTAAAAATTGCATTTTTAAGGAACAATTCTTCCCCTGGTGCTTTGGGTACTCCATTGCCACCTGTACTCCGGTGTCCCAGGTACTCCATTGCCACCTGTACTCCGGTGTCCCAGGTACTCCGATGTCTCATGTACTCCGTTGACTCAGGTACTCCGTTGCCCTAGGTACTCCAGTGTTCCCGGTACTCCGGTGCACAAACTCCCCTCTTTCTTCACCCTAAGTCAATGATAGGCAACCTGGGTGCCGCGGCACACTACCACCAAAATATTGGTCCTAATTCGTATGCCGTGTGGCTTCGGTCAAGATTACCAGCAAGGTTTGTCGCGAACAATTAAAGTTTACCCACAACTGCCTTAAGCGTTACATTACATCCAAATCTTCCCCGAACCAAGTCCTTTAACAAATTCTGTTCAGTAATTTTCACATAAAACTTTACAAAAAGTTAAATAAAATTTTCATCAAATTCTTTTACATTTTCTTTTTTTTTTTCAAGAACCATTTTAAACACTTCAATAATTTCAAAGAGTTACGAAGAATCCTTGACAGAAAACAGCAAAATTTATCTCTCATACAAGACGTGTAAATTGATTCCATCAAACATCTTTAAACAGCAAATGCACGTGCTTTAAATATATCTCAATTCAGAGATCAAAGCATTTATGAAATATAATGAGTTTGATTTTCATGCCTTATATCATCTTGAAGTGATCTTAAAGTATTCTCAAAAATAAGTATAAGAAGAATATTGGAAGATTATGAAATAAGATAATATCGTGACTTAGATCAAAGACCTTTTTCGAGATGGAAAAATTAATTGATTTTTCAGCTTACTGGAGGTGGAAATTGTCGAAAATTAGAAATGGTGTGTAGGGGTGAATTATTGAATTGAAATTATGAATTGAATGGGAAATTTCTTCAATTATTCTAAAATAGAGTCAAGATAGAGTTGAGCAGTTGTCCAACAAGGGCGACTAGGGTCTAATTTTTAGGATTTCTATCCTAAATAGTCCAGAGTTCCTCTTAGTATCTGAGGCGTCTGACTGGAGTGTAATCTGAGGTATTGCTCCATATATAGGTGTTTCTGATTGAGGACTCTTTTACCGAGTGGTAAGGCAACTGAAATGGACGAACAGTCCGTTGGTTCAATTCCCACCAGAGGCAGATCGCTCAATCATTACATATAGAATTGTCCGATATGTCAGGACCTGAGGAGATTCAGGTCAATTAAGTCTTGTCAAAGAACAGGACCTTCAGGAGGTTCAGGAGTTTCAGGAGATTAATTTCAATTAAGTCTTGTAAAAGAACATGCTTGTCATTCTGAACTGGAAGAAGTTCTCGAAGAGCCGGATTTAGACGTTCTCTCCGCGCGGCAATGGTCCTATGTGCACCTCAGTCTAAGAATTGAGTAATTAAGTATTGTCGTAAAACCTTAACCTGCAACAACTCCATCTTTTGAATGACATAATTTTTGACCAACCCCTACCAAAATCTCCATATTAAAGCTGCCAAATATCTTTACAATATTATCATAGAGTCTCCAAATAATTGAAAAGACTCGACTCAAATAAATAAACATGTCTGTAATATTGAAAAGGCTTCATCAGAAAATTGAATAAAGATTGAAAACATAGATTGGGAAAAAAATCGAAAGTTTCCATTTTATTATACCAGTAGAATCCTTTTGTCAGCAACTTAGATCTGGGATATTTAGCATTTAATTTCTTGGAAGGACTTTTATTGAGAAAATTGAACACGATGGGCATTTTCCCATAGAAGATGAGACGAATTTCGTCGAAAAATTGACGAGATGCTTTAAGAAATGTTAAAGGGTTTAGAATTTATCAGATTTTTTTGGGTAAATAGCTTGGTGTCTATGTATGTGTGGACCTTGAAGAGTAAACAGGTGCGGAATTAGAAAGGATTTGTGGATTTTTTCATGAAAAATAGTAGAAAGTTGAAGAATTTGTGGGTAAAATTGGGGGGAAGAAGTTTGACTCAATTTTGACTCCCAAACCCCTGAATACACCCCTGGCTTGCCCCCAGCTACTCTATACTACAATTACATTCACTGACTAATTTAATCCATCAACTTTTAAACCTTTTATCTCACCCAATACCAATTGGTACACCCCTAACCATAAGTAAATATTTTTCCATCTCAACAACACCCATCCAAACTCATATTTCATCATCATTCCTTCATAACTTGATTACTATATACAAATTCACTTATCTCTCTTTAATAACTTCCGCAAACTCTCTTTTATCCACCACAAAGAAATTACTCATAAAACACAAGAAAAATCTCAAAACATTAACATTTTAAGATAATGTTCCGGACACAATGTGGTTCGTACATAAAAAGTTATTTTTCACCTCTGTCAGGACATAATCCAATTCATCCATCAAAAGAAAATTGTGAGATTAGATATGGCGTTTGTGTTATTTCAAGCAACGAATCGAGATTGCTTGAAGTGGGCGAGTGACGAGTCTTTAAGGTCAAGGATTTGAGGAAAAGATTTTCTTTAGCGGAAAAAATTAAAATTCTCAAGTTTCTTCATACTTTTTTCATGAATTTTACGCTGATAAGTTGTTGTCTGCAATATGAGAGAGTCTGAAAGAATACAATCGACGTAATTCTGAAGATTGCTGTTTAGTAAAATGTAGGATGATCGCGAAAGAACTTGAAATTATATAAGTGGAATAATGGTTTTTAAATATTGGAGCTGCTATGCAATTTCAGACTCGAGTTTATGAATTTTTCCGAGAACATTTTATTGAAAAATTCTCAAATTTAATCTCGAATTGCACGATTTTCTATGAATAAAAGTGTAATAAGAAGGAAATTCCATGGTTGATGAATTGAGATTTAGATTCAAATTATTCATAGAATCAGTGCCACTTAAGCTTTGTGGATGTGAAAATTTGGTATGAAATAAAAGCTTTTTGGTTAAGAAAAATTCACTG
This sequence comes from Chironomus tepperi, assembly GCF_022539635.2. Classification (NCBI taxonomy): domain Eukaryota; kingdom Metazoa; phylum Arthropoda; class Insecta; order Diptera; family Chironomidae; genus Chironomus; species Chironomus tepperi. The sequence continues at coordinate 1,374,195 of NW_027226583.1, forward strand.
GAAATGCCTTGAAATTGAGATTATTTGAGTAAATTTTGATGTGTTCTGAGAATTTTGATGCTGACTTGAATTTAAGATGAAGCAAAGTTCGAGGTCAACTCGGATTTTGTTTGGTAAAGGTGACATGACTTCATATGAAATTCGAGTCGACTTTAAGTTCTGATATGACGTCAAGTTGACTACGAATCTTGATATGATGTCGAGTCGACCTTCATATACAAAATCTCAATTTTTTACTTCTGATAAGAAGAGAACCTTAGATAAAGAATTCGAAATGAGAATCTGAGTACGACACGACTAACCCAAATGCCCAATATTGCTGCATACCAATTTGTTTTGACACTAGAGCTTGTCACAGCACCAGATTTTAGAATGTCACGTATATAATTTTGACTTAATTAAATTTTGTCATTTCCAAGATTTGTAATTTGGACCAAAGAATTTCTGGATTAGATTTATAGAAAAGGACGCTAAAGTCCTTAACTTTCAGAACTGGTTGAAGTTCTCGAAGGATTGAGCCGGCTTTAGACGTACTCTCCGCTAATGGTAAACAGCAATGGGCTAACATGCGTCCCAGCCAAGTAAGTAAGTAACTATACGACTGGGAGGTAAGCAAGTAACTATAAGGTTTACATTCTAATAACTGTAAGATTGGGGCGCACGGGGTTCATGGTCTCGTTAAGAGAACGTCTGCTGACAGCTCTATCTTTCGATAACTTCTGCCAGTTCGAGATATTGAGAACACAAACGAAAAAATCTCTGAATAGTTTACTTAATTCAAAATCATAAAGGCTTTCATTAAATCAGGTACATAGATTCAATCTCAAAAGATTTCTTTGAAAGCTTCTTTTATATTTTCTTCAATCTAAAATATTAAATTCTCATAATATTTTTGAGAAATCTCTCCTGTATTTCTGTATTGAAATATAATTCAATCTCTCCATTTCAATCAATAAGAAAGCATGATAAGCTTCATAAAAGCACCAAATACATCAGTGGTGGGCAATCTTTTATTTTTTGGGCCACAGTTTAGTGGTAGAGAGGCAGATATTATCAAGGTATTGACACTCTAGAAATATTTTTATGAATGTGAAGAATCCTTTCATCCGGATGAAACGTGTGTCAATACCTTGGATATTATAAGAAAGAGTCAAAGTGAACAGGTTCCGATGGACTTGACATGTTATTAGTAGACCTCTATATAGAATAAGGTCTTTAAATCTCCGACATTGTGGATGATAAAAGAGCTCGTGGTAGACCAAATGACTAATGGAAGGAAGCTGTCGATAGAGACAGTATTGCAACAATTGACAGAAGCAAGTGAGCGATTGAGTTAGCTTTAAGGGTCATCTGATGGAGGCCATGAATCACAGTTGATCTATAAGGCCAGCGAAGTAAGTAAGAAAGTACACTTTAGTGGTAAGCATTTACCAAAAATGCACAGGGTAAAGTTCATGGCGGCACACTGGTTTGTCGTGACACACAGGTTGCCCACGTTAGCAATACATTACATTCTATATCTCTCTGTAATTTTTTTTTGTAATTATCAAGCGACAGAAACAGTCCTAAAGAAGTGTTTGTCATTATTTCGTTGTTAAGAGTTGCTATAGCAAGTAAGATGTACTAATAATAATGAAAAAAAATATGGAAAAAACCTCATTTCTATTATTCTGCAATTTTCAACGAACAAAAGCTCGTGTTTGCGGATGTAATGAGAAAAACAATTTATCATTTTAAAATGAATGTATCAAAATAAGATTTATGATTGAAAAATAAAGTAAAGTAAACACATATACACGCGAGTTGGATATAGAATATGAAAACAATGAGCTTTGTTTGTTTAAAAATGTTTAAAAAAAAAAGAAGACAGCAACATTCGTCACCTTTAAATATTTATATTAATTTTCTCATCGCTAAGTCGGCGATTTGTTTGATGCAAGCATGTGTGGATCAAATCTACTGTACATTAATTAACCTTAATTAATCCAACAAATGCCTTTTTAATACTGTATGGCAGTTGAATGTAATTTGCATGAAAAATTCCGTAGCTCGCACACGAAGAAAAATCCAAAAATGGACATATTTTATGTTCCCACAATCAATTTACTTTGAAATGCTGATTGGGAAGTATTTTTTTAAAACCAATTGACACTGCGATAACAGAGAAGTCAATATTGATATGAAATTTTAACATTCTTTTTTTTTTGTGGATTATCGCCGTTCCGTTAAAATTTTCCACGAAATGATTGATGACACATACACTAGAAAAAAATACAGTCTGCGATACGATAAAAGCCAGAATCATGATTTCAAATAAATATTTGGAATTGTATTATCTTTTATGGGGGAATTCGTATAGAAAAATAATATTAAGAAGTGATGTGAACGTTGAAGTCATGAATCAGCGTATACTTATAAATGTGTTATACAGAATAAGTATGAGTTGTTTGTAGTATGCATCATAAAGTTAGAAGGAATAAAATCTATAAGAATTGTTCAAAATGAGGAATATTGTAGGGAATGTAGTTGGGAAGAGCTCATGGGATTGCTGTGTGAGCAAGTGCTGGGAATTAGAAACTGGCAGAAGTTATCTAAAGACAGATCCAGCTTTCGACGAATTGCGGCAATGTGGTCCTGTGCGTCTTCGCCAAGGAAGTAAATTAGTAAGTTGGAACCCCGGTGGACAACTTGACATTATGTCTAGTCTAGTGATGGCCAATCTTTTTTGTGCCACGACACACCTCAGTTCTAAATAATGTGAGATGAGAAACGGCACATGTGAGATTTTTCGCGGCATACCAGTATGCCCTAGTGCTTCAAAAGCAACTACGTTAATGTCAATTAGATGTCAATACAGAAAATTTGTTTAAGCTTTGTGATGTGGCCTGCAATAAAGTCAGATGGAAGGCCCTTTTGTAATAACCTAAACTCTAGGGTTTGCCAAAATTAGATGCACATAGATGCACAGATGCAGAAAACTGCAGGCCTGCGCATCTGGGTGAACCCTACTAAACTCCAAATCGGAGCATGATTCCGGCAAGTAAGTAAGTAAGCAATGCCAATTTCTTATGCCATACAGTTAGTCTACCACTGATCAATTCAATAACTAGACATATAGTCGACTAATGCTAATGACATTTTTATTCCAGAAGGTCACATAAAATTTGTCATTAGTCGACTGTAGGTCTAGTTATTAACCAGACATTATGGCGAGTTGCTCACTCAGGGAAGGTTTTTACACATCAATTCTTGCATTTTTGAATGAGAAAAATGGTTTAATATATAATGACTGTTTTGCGGATCTCTTAATAAGGAGCGTAAGGAGCGTATTCAAGGGTTAAAGGGTAAACTTTCCTCTCCTCTTTATTTGGAATCCACACATACACCTTTGCTCGTAATAAACTTGAATTCCATAAGAACTAGAGTCAATGAGCTCTATTTCTTTCACAAGAAGTAGAGTCAATGCGCTCTACTCAGTGAGCTCTACTTCTTAGTAAACCACTTGCCTCTAGATAGATACTCTATTGTTTAAATATTCAACAGCTTCACATCATTCCAGAAATCTTTAGTTAATTAGACACCATTTTCCTTGAAACTTACATCAAATCACTAGGGATGATTCAATTATATTCAAGTATGTTTCCACAAATTTATCACAATACATGTATCAAGTACAATCAAAAATACACAATCGCTAACTACACCCAAAGGAAGGAATTTCAATCAAACAATCTATTGAGCAATCAATTTTGATGAAGAATTCTCAGAAAAATTCCAATTCAGCATAAAATTTGCAATCTTTATTCAATCGAAAACTATAAAGTGCTACAAGGCAGTGAGAAGCTATCTAAACGAGGCTATGAGAAGCTCCGTAAAAAAAGTTTAACTTTGAGTTAGTTTTAAATAGGGATGAAAAGTTTAAGCTTCTGTTCTTCTAATTTTGGATTAGTTTGAAAGTAGGTCGAATGTATGATTTAATCATATTTGAAGGGATTAATTGGGTTAGTCGTCTAGGAGACGTTCAGTTGCTACATTTGAATTTTAGAGAAGAATTCTATGTCCTTTGATAATCAGCAAACAGCTTTAATTATGCATTAATTCCACAATTTACCCACAACGACAGCTCATATGACTGCTAAATAGATCCGAGCATTTAATGCTAATAAAAGAGGATCATTGGAGCCTCTACAGCACCCTGTCGAAACCATCTTCATTTATGTCACTCGAATATCTCACAATATCCACTCTTAAATTGAAATTCCCCCAAAAACTTGAGTCACAAACTCAACACCACTTTAAATTGTCACAAAACACAACAAAATCCAACAACACAATCAAGAAAAAGTGTCACAAAAAAAAAATAAGACAAGATTCAAGTTCAGGTTCAGATTGTATATGATTTAGCACAAACTTTGTCTAAATATACATTCTTAACACGCCAAAGTGTCAATCCAAAAAGGAAAGAAAAAGAAATAAACTTTATAAACAATCACCAAAGAAAATCGATTATTGCTACAAATATCAGAGTATATCTCACTGTCAAGTTGTTATCTTAAGCTTGATACCGAAAAAAATAAATCGATAAAACCCCCCAACCGTGAACCACAAAAAATTGTTTTTCGTTTAAGTGATAAATTTATTCGATTCTTTCGTACGAAAAATCTTTGCACATTAATCAAGAATTTTTGTCATCGTCGAAACGAAGCTTGGAGTTAAGTTCATTTGAGTTTCAAAAAAGTGTCACAATTTTCTTAATTAAAATGCAATTAAGATGCTGTAGAGTTAAGTTGAATTTGAAGAGATATTAGAGGTGTAATTTTGGAGGGATTTTTGGGGATCATTGGCAAATTATGACTTTATAGATTTTTGAAAAATCAATTTTTATTCAATTTTAATATTGAGAAATTAAAGAATTTAAGATTCGAGAAGTTCTAAAATTTTTTCTCAATTTTGAAAATTTTAAAATCTTTAGTAAAGTTTTAAGAGTTTTTATAATCAATTTCAAGAAATTTTTAAAATTTCGAAAGTTTTGGCAAAGTTTTTGAAATTTTCGAATTAAATTTGCAAAAGCAAGGCAAAATTTATTTAATTTCAAAATTTCTTAAATTTCTTACAATTCAAATTTTTTTAAATTTCAAAATTTCAATTTTGAACGTAAGTAAAAACGTTTTTCTTTTGAAAAAAAAATTGATTTTTAGTGTTTACTTTCTCTATTTAATTTTCAAGATTAGAAAATTTTGAATATAAATTTAATCCTTATTTACTCAATTTTCATGTCTTACAAGATTCTAAAATTTTTTTTTAAATTTTAAAGAGATTTTTGAAATCGATTCTTAGTAGTTTACTGATATTCACAAGTTTTAAAGTTTTTCTTCAATTTTTAAAATTCTAAATTTTGATTTTTATATATTTTCATTCATTTTTCAAGATTTCAAAATTTATTTAAACACTTTTTTTTTCAATTCTTAAAAAATTCTAAATTTGATTTTTAATTGTTTTTTAAGAATCATGAATTTTGAAATAATTTCAAATTTTTGAAAAATTTCAATTTTGAGTTTCATAAATTTCAATTAAATTTTCAAGATTTTGAAAATTTTAAATTAAATGTTTTATCTATTTTTATTCAATTTATAAGATTTGAAAAATTCTAAAATTTTTGCTCGATTTTGAATAAATTTTTATTCAATTTTGAATTAATTTTTATTCAATTTTCAAAATAATTTTTCTAAAATCTTTAGATTTTAAATTCAAATATTTTATAAGATCACTTAAAAATACCAATTCTTAAAGAAAAGTAATAAATTAAAAAGAGAGATCCCCCCTAACAAAATATTTCTAACTTCACCCCTGAGAATAAGACAATAAAGTCATAATTATCTCGTTAAAAAAAATATCACAAAAAACAATGAAATTCGCTTTGAATTTTTAATTAAGATAAAAAATTATTTCATTTCATTTTCTGCACAGTGCATCTTGAGTGCATCATCATTGTAAGTAAAAGAATGAATCAAGTATGAACTCATAATCTTAACAAACAATATTTCATCTCAGTTTTTTTTCTGTTTGTATTCTATAAAGCCGTAGCATATTTCATCATAAGAACCTTCATTTTTATTTTTTGTAGAAACAATACATTTACTCAACAACAATCGAAAGGAACGGCATTCACAATAATAACTTTTTTTTTTCTTCTTTGTTGCCTTTTGCCTTATTATTCAAGATTCATTTTATATATATATGGAGATGATGAAGAAAAAAAAAAGAAAAGAAAAAAGTCGTCACACAAGAATCGCAAAACGACTTCCTTCATTTATTTTGATACACACTTTTTTTTGTACACTTTGCCTTTATTTTCTCCTTAATTAATCACATCAAAATTTTAATAATTTTTTTTATATTTTGCTCTGCTTTATTTTTTTACATAATAATCAACACACATATTTAAGAACAGATTTTCTTTCTCTCTCTCTCTTTTATATAGCTTTCTCTCTCTTTCTCTCTCACTCTATATTTTAATACACTTCACATTAATCCAGTTGAACAAAAATTATCAAGCAGAATATCCTTTTTATTTTTAAAGGTTTTTAGTCTAATTCATTCTTATTATAAAACCGGAAGCGGAAATTAGACTAAAATATTTTTATTTTTTTGTTGCTGTTTTTTTTTGCTTTTTGTCGAACACAAAAAAAAAATGACCGTAAACAACACAATTTACTTTACTTTTACATGCAACGCGTGTTGTATGCCGAACGATTTCTCGTAAACTACTGCTATGTGATGATGAAAATGTATGAGACAATAAAAAATTTACTTCCAGTTATTTCATCTAATCCGAACGTATAATTTCCAATACAGATGTCGTGACATCCAAACTGGAATGTTATGGATGTATTGGTGAGCATGCAAATGCTCTCTGCTGTCTACTGCTGCTACTCTCTCTCGTACTCAAACATTTAAGAAGATTGGGAACTATGAAGGTGAGATGAGTTCATTGCGTTAAGGAACAAAAAATACACAAAAAATTGTATATAAGATAAATAAATAATGTTGATGCCATTTTTGGTACTTAGCATAGAATATTAAGATTTATTATTTATTGTTGTTATTTTTTGGATTTTTCTAAACTCATAAATTATGCCTTAACATCGCTTCTTTTCATCGCCTTTTTTAAAATTAAATAATATTAATATGAGAAATTATCAACAGGAAATCAGGTCTAGGAAAGGATGTGTAGGAAGCTCTTTATTTATTATTTTCGTCGTGTTATGAGCTTTATGCTTTTATACACCTTTGATACTAATGTAATGTATTAATTTCAGTGGAAATTAATTAAGAAATGTGTGTCAAGATCTTGGCATTTTCATGGAATTTTTTGATGGATTGTGTATTAAATACTGACTTGATGTCGTTTGATGATAATTATGTGAATGAGCTTCAATCTTTAGAAGATTATTATTTAATTAATGATATTATATACGTGGATTAATTTTGTAGAATTTTGTGGATTGAATGTCATTTATGGAGTGGTTCTGATTTCTATCACTATAAACTGTAGATTTATTAAGTGTAGAGGATTTGGATCATCCTTGCTTCTTAAAAAGACATTAGCCACGAATCGCCATAACACAGCTCTGGAACTCAATGATCTGAAGTTGCTTATTAACCTCAATGCTCTGAAAGGTTTGTTTTCGAGTGTCAAAGGTTAAGGGCTAGTGTTAGAGGTTAAGTTACAAAAGTAACGAATTAGTAGAGACGGCCTGAGTGCTAGAGTGTTGGCTCTCTGAGTTATCTAACCTAGTTTCATTTTTTGAAAAGCTCAGTCAAATTTGAATGATTTTCCTCTGATTCTAGTCACATCAACTATGTTTGTATGACCTCTTCATGTTGTACCCTCTCAATGTTAAAGCCTCTAAAGGATGTCCCTGACCTTAATGAAACCAATGATTGTCAAATAGAGCATTTTCCGTACATTTTGGATGCTAGTCTTGGATCTATACTATAATACCTGCTAGTTACTCCGTAATTGATACTAATATGTCCTGTTAAAGCTTAATTAAAGCAGATCTCGAAATTGATTTGGACTTTGTATCGAAAAGTCGGCTTGAGTCCTGAAGTAAGTCGACTCGACTCTATATAAAATTCAAGTCGACTTCACAGAGCTCGAAGCTACTTAAGTATCTTCTCGATAACAGTAATCAGATAATTTGCTCCTATTTCTAGTTCCTAGTTTACAATTGGACCTAGAGCAGGATTTAATCAATTTATCATTTATAACAAAACCTTCGACCTCAAACTATTTAACGACTATAAAAATGAAATTACATCGAATTTAATTACTCCAAATTAAAATTATGTATGCAATTGATTTCACATAATCAGGATACTTCATTCATTCCATTAACATGTTGTCTGTCCATAATATTGAGGACACAAAAAGGGAAAAGGAATAAAAAAACACTTTTTATTGATCCAATAAATAATTTATTGTTAAAAAATCTGATGAAATCAATTCACATTAATTAATATTATTAAGTCTGTAAAAATAATAAGCATAAAATTAAGCATGATAAAGTTGTACGTAAAAAAAATGTCATAAATAATTGATTAATTACCTATCATAATAGAAACAATATTTATACCTTTATATTTATGTATGTATTCGTATATTATTCTATATGAGACGGAAACCCACTTTTAATGATATAAACATTAAATGTAATGAGATTTAACCACATAAATAGCACCCATAATATTATGTCGTAAGTACTATGCATTGTTAATGGTGAAATATTTTTTGATGTGATGTTTCCTTCATCAACATCACAATTTATTAAATTTCATGTGGGGGGCTGTTCATAAGTGATGTTTTTTTGAACATTAAACTTTAGGGACGTATGGAGGCATCCTGAAGAGTACAAGTAGATTCATAGATTCAAAATCTGGCATCAAGGAGGTACCTTCAAGAATCTGGCACTAAATAAGAATCATGCCGGACTGGGATCGGATTTTCGATCAATTAACGGATTTGTGCTATTTGGGTAAGCTTACTTACTTACTGGAACCATTTTCTGACTTGCAGGGTATAGGTTACTACAATAAGCCTTCCATCTGTCTAAACTGCTGGCCGAATCACTAAACATGTACAAATTCTCAATTTTGACATTTAACAGGCTTTCCTCAGGGCATTCCTTGATTTCCATCCTATGTCATGTTGCCTTTGGAGCTCCAGGACACCTTTTCCCTTGCAGATTCCAGCCAAGTAAGCTATAACAAGCTTATTACTCTCCCCCAGCTTCAACACTATTCCTCCTTTCAAAGTGTGTGACTTATCCAACGTAAATATGGATGGATAGGTCACGCTGTTCCGGTATATTGTCACTAATTCTTCGAATTTGAAATAATACACATCATATCCCGTACAACTCGCCTCCCCTACAACTCAACTCCCCTACAGCTCACCTCCCCTCCGACATGCCATATTAACAGCCCCCCTCACGAAAATTCCAAGTCGTTTCCATTACAAATGGTTAAAAGCATTATTATTATTATTAGCAGGAACGTGAGTATATATGTCTGCCAAAAAAGGGGGCATATACGCGTCATTAAAATGAAAATTGTGTAATTTATTAGCAACCACCTTCGGCAATATACACACACGTACATACAGACACACAAATGAAGGGAAAGCATCACAACTTGATTGTGAAATATTGAGGATGCTTAAAGCATGAAGGACGTTTTTCCGTTACGAGAATATACAACAAAAAAAAAAAAATATTAAGTGTATATTTTTGCAAATTTGTGTCAGATTCTTTCAAATGCGAGCATACATCGGTTTGAAGGAACAAAAAAAAAGTTCTTTATTGCGACCTATGTCAAAATCTATTAAAGCTTTCATCCTAAACGGAAAAAATATATTTTTTGAGTTGGAGAGGCATTTTAGGGTAGGATTGAATGGAGACGCAGGTAGTTGGATAGGGGGATGAGGGGTAAGTTGGATGATACATTGATATTTCGCTGGCCGTACAGATCAGCTGTGATCCATAGCCTCTATCAATTGACAAAACTGACTCTTTCATTGGCTATCCTTTGCCAATTGGCAATATCAAGGGCTACACTGCGTCTTGCAACAGCCTCCTTTCAAAAATTCTTTTGACGACCTCGTGCTGTTTTGCAGTCTAAATTGGGACATAGTAACGTTAAAGGGATCTGAGAATTAAAGTGTCTTTATAAAAGAAGCTCTGTCTACACGTCGTCAGGCAATAAAAGCAGCTGCATTGACTTTGCAACAATCGTTCCAATAAATTCCAGACCAGCCCTTCAACTTCTCACACGATATTGAACAGCTTAGCTGACATCATCCTGCCTCAGTCCTATTTTGTTCTCAAACAAACTTGATCTTGAACTCTTGTACTTTCACACCACACATAAGTCTTGCAATATTAGGTCTAAGGAACTATCTTTTCAATGTCACTTCCTATTTATTGAATCATTAGGAACAATATTGTAAGTTTTGTAAGTCTCGAACCAATGGCAATGACTGCTGTGTCATCAATCAATGACATCGCAATTTTGAAGTGCCTTTGCATCAAGCCACTGCACCACCAAGTCATTTCAACATTCAATTCAAACACCTCCCTGACAAAATGACCATCCTTAATTAATAATTTTAAGCTTCATACAACACGTCATACATAAAAGTCGGTATGGCGTGTGAGAATGTGCACAAAAAAGGACTTCCCCTAAATCAATCATGATGATTAAGCAAAAAAAATTGATGTGGAAAGAGTGGGTGAAGTAAAAAAAGTTTTTTATTCTTTATTCTCATGTCATACATAAATTTTGGAAGTATTGGGACTTTTGATTTTCCCTTCTTTTTTCTGGAGTACGGAGAATAATTTGCTATAAAAAAAGAATTTTGGTAAAATGTGTCAATCTTTATAAAAGCAATTCTTTTACCAAATGTCTCGTCATTTTCTTTATTGCTTTGATCCTTTGGGAACTACTTTTTTTCGGAAGCATGTAGAACCGTGCGAGAATTTATATCCCCAATAGGAATGAATTTTAAGACCTTACATCACATTTGATAAATTTGATGTGGATTAAATTGGAGATATATTTTTGAACTTTTATGTCAGATATAATTTTTAAGAAGGGTAATGGAAGTGTTCACAGGAAAAAATAAAGATGAATGGATTTTTGTGCTTCGTTTTTTTTTTGCTGCATCCTTCGGTCGCATGGTAACTGTCATCAAATGAACAATATTTTATGGTATCAAATGTTATAGCTTTTTTCAAGGTTAAAGCTGTTTTCGATTTTTGTATGTAAAAATCGATAAAATTTGACATATATTTGATTTTGTGAGTTGAATACTGCGAGTCGTGGCTTGATGGCTTAGTGGTGAAATGGATTAGAGCTTCGACTTACTTAATTACTTCTCATATCGTACAGACCAACTGTGATCCATGGACTCCCTCAGATGACGCCTAAAGCTGACTCTAACGCTGGCTTCCGACTGCCAATTGCTAATACCAAACGCCATACTGTCTCTTTCGACAGCTTCCTTCCAGGAGTTCTTTGGATTAGAGCTTCAGTACAAAATTATTGCAATACCGACCAAGCGTTATTGGGTTCTAGACTTCGTGGGAAAAATTGTTCTCTCAATAAATTGGTTCCGCAATTCAATATGAACTGTATGCTTAGGATTGAGCGAGAGATCTAGCAAATCCTCACTTGTTAGACAGCCTAGAAACGCATATAACTAGCAGCTATATCAAAGATCCGAACCAGAGTTAACAGGACTCCAATGTGAAACATCGCCAAGTTTTGGGAGTCCGTACTTCCAAAAAAAAGTGGAGTCTGAATTCCATGACTGGAGTCCATTGGAGTCGACTACACTGTTTTTGGGAGTCGATTCATAGTATATTTTTGGTATCCGGACTCCAAAGTTGAAGACCAGAGTTGTAGTCCACACACCCAAAATCCTCCCAACTCTAGTCTAAACAGTTAAAGCTTTAAGTTGGAAACTAAGTTAAGATGGAGCAATCGTTTGAAATTTAATATCTTCAAATAGATTTTAATTGGAAAAACCTTGAAAATCCCACCATTACAATTCACCAGAAATTCATCTTCGTAACTTGATTCCTCAAAGTTTATATTTTCTTGAATATTCTGGTCTATTTAAAAATTACTTTTTAATGAAATGAAACAATTTGTGCTGTGATCTGCTTTTCTTGGGAGAAAGAAGTACTTTCATAAGTTGGGTTAGGATATTTTTCAAACGAAGGCAAAACATCTTATAGAGAGGAATCCAGGAAGATTCAAAAACATTTCACATCTGTTTTCAAGCCTCAAAACTCCCATCAAAATAGCTCCTTTTGAAACACTTGATCTTTATGACAATCCTAAGTGGCTAATTATGACTAGGAATTACAACCTTTGACCTTCCATTTAAATTTATGGGAACGTTTTCAGAATTTTTCTGAGGAATAAAATGATGTTTTACCTTTTTTCGTCGGATAAGGAAATGCAGTATCAAACAGGAACACCCTTCTCAGAAAAGATCTGTGCATTAATTAAGGTTTTTATCGCGTTTAACTTTGAAAGAAGTTTAACTTCTTTATAGATGGCAAGAGATCATGCGGGCAGATGGCATCTATGGATTTCAATTGATTTGCATGGCAGTTAAGTGCTTCTGTGAAGTTGTCGACAGGGTGTTTGGGTTAAATTTGGTGTGAAGATCGTAGGTTCGAATCCAGTCGTTTGCAAATTTTCAGAATTTCAAACCTTTTCAGAAGCATTGATACTTAAACTGCTTAATGTACGATATCAAGACAAAATTGGAGCTCTTGGCAGTGTTGAATAAAATTTTAAGCTGGAAAAGTGAGTTAAAACATGAAAAATCTAGAAAAAATCGTAAAGGAAGCTTCTAGATTGCCTAATAAATGAAATTATTGAAAGACCTGGCCTGAGAGCATCACTTTAGGTCAATTGAAGGTCAAAATGAGAGCTTAAACTTATTCAAAACCTGGTTACGTAAACTATTTACTTAATCCTGCATGAAAAGTCGAGTAGGCATGATATTTTATCTAATAGCCCTACCTTTAAATGGCAAATAAACCGCTTTTTTGTCCCATAGTGGTTGCATGCTTTTTGCCTGTTAGGATACTAAACATTCAACTGCCCTTTACTATTCGATACTATATTTAAATCAGAGTTGGCAGGAATTTGGTGTCTAGACTTTATCAAAAGCCCGGAGTTCACATTGGAGTCCTGCCAACTCTGATTAAAATGACAAACTCCAATTTTTTCTCAGCTTATGTATGTTCATCTTCTTATGCGTACCTTTGTCTGCCATCTAAGTAGACTCAAGCGATTCCTCTCGTTGAGAATTCAACAATTTTTCATAAATTCATACATCCATGTTATATATATTTCTCATTCCTAATGCCATACTCGACATGATTATTAAATCCACCCATATTTTTTTTTATTCAGTGTTTTGTACGAAATGGCTCGTTGTCGGTTTGCCTTTTATTTTGTTTTCGAGATTCATACATGGCCACAAATAAAAGCATGTAGATAGAATTCAAAAATAATAACTTAATCTCATGTCAAATGTACATATTGAGTTCATCTTTTATCATTTTTACCACATATATATCCTGTCTGATGTGTACACGAATGTTTTAAACCGTCTCCTTTCATGAAAAATGCATAACCATTGGGGAGGTTAATATTCCATATAATTTTAATGTCTCCCCTGAGGTAAGGATTCATATCTTACCTTCAACACAATTCAATATTTACAAGATGTGTGTGTGTGTATGTGAATCTTGCCTGTTTTGTAAGGGTGGAGTTTTTTTGTATCATGATAAGCATCAGTCATTCCTTTATTCTTTTTATTCTCTACCAAAAACACTAAAAAAAATCGAGTTGCTGAATATGGCAGTTATTATGATGAATATTGTGGGATATATGAAGAATCTTCTAGTTTTAAATGAAAATTGTTATTGGATCTTTTGGATTTGGATTATATTCAGAGCTAGGAGGCAAAGGGTATTTTTTTACACATGAATATAGGTCAGTTATGCTGCTGCCAAATAAAATTTATGGTGAATAAAATCGTTTAAATTCTAGAAAATCAGTTTTTTCCTGAAAAACACGGTGGAGGAAAGGTTTGGTGCCAGGCTGTTGTAATTCTAACTCAGTTCCAGGCCGGCATGACTCTTGCTTAGTACCACGTCGGATTTACTCTAGCTTGTTGGCAGATCAGATTGACTCTAGCTGGTTTTCATGCCACCGTGACTCGAGTTTGATCCCAGGTTGTAGTGATTTGTTGCCAGGAAGGCTTGTCTCTGTTTCAGACTGTCGTGACTCTAGCATGGTGTGATTGACTTTTCCTTCGTGCCCGACCGGTATGGTTCTAGCCTGGTATCGGGTCGTCGTGATTCTAGCTTGATGTTAGGCTGACTTGACTCTAGCATTGTGCCAGGCTTTAGTGACTCTAGATTAGTGGCAGATCAACTTGTCGGTACCTCGGTGTCAGACCGACTTGACTCTAGCTTGGTGAAAAGTTGACTTTTCTCTATACTGATGTCAGACTAGCTTTACTCTAGCTTGGTGTCACACCGGTTTGATTTTAGCCTGGTATACAGGCCACCTTGAATCTAACTTGATCTTAGGCTGTTGTGACTGTAGTTTGGTATCAGGCCAGTTTGAGTATAGCTTAATATCAGATCGTCGTGACTCTAACTCAGTACGAAGCCAGGATGTTTCTAGTCTGGTGCCAGATCGTTATGATACTAGCTTGTTGCAAGGCCGGCTAGACTCAAAATAGGTATCAGGCCGTGGTAACTCTAACTTGGTACTAGACCGACATGACTATAGCTTGATAACATACTGTCTTTACTTTAACTTGGTATCATGCCGTTGTAGCTCTAACTTGGTGCCAAACCAACATGACTCTAGCTTAACAACAGGTCGGCTTGACTCTAGCTTGTTGTCCGATTCTTAGAAATTGAGAATCACACCGGAGTCGATGCTGATGTATCGCAGTGTATCGCAGCACACAAGTTCCCCAAGACTATTCTAGAACATCTGAAGCAATGTCCTTGACGTACATCAAAGTATTCAAAAAAATATGTAAACATTAATATAATTGAGATTCCAAGTCCTTCATCAATTGCATGCCAAC
This sequence comes from Chironomus tepperi, assembly GCF_022539635.2. Taxonomy (NCBI): domain Eukaryota; kingdom Metazoa; phylum Arthropoda; class Insecta; order Diptera; family Chironomidae; genus Chironomus; species Chironomus tepperi. Next base: position 1,389,391 of record NW_027226583.1, read on the forward strand.
TGAACCAATTTTAATTTATTCAGTCATTTTACATAACTGTCATCGGTGAAGCGGGATGCCCACATAAAAATAAGCATGAAAAAAAAAAATATAAAGTAAAAAGAAAAATTCTTGCCTTCATAAATATTTCATCATCCGATAAAGGAAAATAAATCACAATAAATTGCGGAGGTTTCTGCCTTTGTCTTCTGTCTCGTTCCTATATATTTTTTTTCGACGTCTCTTTATTCTCTTGATGGATATTGGAATGGATAATGAGCAATAATAATTCTTTAGCTCGTTCAATGCTTTAGACAAACAAGCGAGGCTGAAAAGGAAGAAAAAAATATTTTGACAACAGTTGAGCTTGTGATAGAAAATTGGTGGAATTTAGCGATGAAAAAATGCCAATCAATTCTGGCCGTTCCTAAAACATGTTTATGGTTTATCTGGACTGAAAAAAAATATTGGATGCGATTTGACGGCACGTGAAAAAAAATTATCTTTCGCCTTAGAATTATGCAAATTAATTTTTTTTTCTTGCCTTAAATATAGGCATCATGAAGCTCAAAAGGAATGATTTAAGATTGAGGAGGAACAGTTTAAAGGAATTATGATTTTTTCAAAGGGTCTATTCAGTTATTACGTAACGTACTTAATAGAAATACTGTTTTCATTGTTTGAGGCATGACTAAATCTCATCCAGGGTTGGCAAAAGCTGGGTTATGCTGATTACATGTCCATCTTCTACAGGTGGTCCTACTGCAGTTTGCCACCTTCCGATTATTTCTTTTTGCCGACGACCCCTTCTATAAGTTGTGAATTTGCGCTGATTGCCTGTTCCGTATGTTGCCATCATCCACTGAGGGCTTCTTGCCAGGCTGAGAAGCTAGGCGGTATCGGCTGTATTTTTATGGAATTCCGCGGTATTTTGCAGTATTTAGCGGTATTTGTATGAATACCGAGGTGCTACTTTGGAGTTTCTCAGCATGGGCCTTTCCGCATGTTACCACCATCCACCGATGGCCCCAACTCTGATTATCAAGTCCCCTACCTAAAAGCGTTACGTAATAAGTGAACGGCCGCAAATCATCAATAAAACCTGTAACCGGTCTCAAAAAGAACAACTAAGCAAGCCCCATTGGAGCTTTTGAACTTTTGGAGCCTATCCACCCTCAGTCCTCCCCATCTCTACCCCATACGCATCAACAAAACAAAATAAAACAAGATTTAAGACAGATTTTTCCTTCTTTTTGAAAAAAAAAAATGGAATAAAATTCAAGTACGTGACGTGAATATCCAGCTATGTACGAAAAAAATACGAACATTTCTTCAAATTGACCATTTTCTTTTCATTTCGACAAGCTTTTCCTGACATTGTTTTTCTCCTTTTTTTATTTTATTTCTGCTCTATTAAAATTCACACAAGCATTATGCCACGTGTTGTTAGCTATTTTCTAAGATTTGATAATTGCTATTTGTTTATTTGCTTTCTGCCATTATTTGATTGTCTGCTAATCTTTATTGCTTTATTATGGTAAATTGACTGTGAAAAAGTATTTTTTTGAATTTAAAAATTGGTGTTAATTTTAGATGTTTAAAGTGAATGTTTGGAGTTATTGGTACCCGGGATAACCAAAAGTCCCTTTCATAAGCCCGGAATACTTTATACTACACTCCCTTACCCGGTCAGACCGATCATACCTTTTACTACAATACTCTACCAGAGTAAGCTCAGTGCACTACACTACCCTACTCGATCAGACCGGGATACCTTACATTATAGTACGTTACCCTAGTGACACAAGTAAAAAAGATTAGATCACGGAGCTTTGGAAACTAATACTCGTAATATAGGCTTAATTCTGGCAAAGTTTCAGAACAAAAAGATACTCTAAAAAATGGTATTTCAGTGACGCTTCAAAGCAGTAATGGGGCAATCTGTGTGCTTCGTCCAAAAATGTTTGGAAATGGTATGAAGCTTATATGCTATGCACTTTTGGCCGAGGCTTACCAGCAACGTATATTGCGAAAGATTATTGGTTGCCCACCACTGCTTTAGAGTCTCTGTTTTAAGCATTTTTATTAACACTATATGTAAATCGCTGGATTGAGACTCAATGTGATTACTCGAGAAAGGCACATGACGTGAAAAATGGGAAAATAAGCGTAAACAGGTCGAGGTCACTACAATGTGAAGTCACTGTAAATTCCGACAACTCTTATTCTACCTTTACATGTTAGAGGCAATAATGTCGTAAGAATAATTCGGACTCGATTATAAATTGTAGGTTTTGTAAGACGAGTCTGATATTCTCACCGTGTAACTCATCAAACTTTAACTTTCCTAGTGACGCACATAACAAATACTTTGAATCTTTAACATCTGAATTTGCTTAAGTTTCCTTTTATGCAGAAATATAAAGATAAAGCTTAGCTTACACAGAAATCCGATGTATTACGACAAATAGCTTGCAAATAGCATCACTTCAGCTATTTATAGTTCTAAGTTTATTCTTATCGTAGAATTTCTACAATAAACATTATTGAGAATTTCGTACGAATTGTCCAGACATAGAAAAATACTTTCCAAGCTTGTCTACATAGTAACATTCTCAGAATAAACTTGAAACATTTAATAGATCCATAAATACAAACAAGGCTATTAAGTGCTCTCATTATTCCTGGAAGTTGTCGATTGTGAGCTAAATTCAAGTTCATCAGAATTAAGTATTAAAAACTTATGGAACATTTGTATTTTCTATAGAAAAAAAATGGAAGCAATAAAGCTCTACTGTAAAAATTATTATTGTATGAATGTTAAATGTAGTGAAATATGTGCAAAAAAATAAGAGTTCATTTATATCAACAAAAGAAGCAATAATTCCATTGTTATTTGAATGCTGAGAGAGCTTATGCTCGAAGTGATTTTCCACAAAAATTGCTACAATATTTAATTAATCTTTCTGTTCCTATTTCTATGTATACACAATAGTGGAATTTTTCTGCCAGGTCATGGTTTAATATGCGTCATTTTCAATGGGATATTAAGAATAAAAGGATGAAAAAGATTTATAATTTTTAAACTTGAATATTTTTGAAATTCAAAATTTCAAAATTTTTCAAATTCAAAAATTCAAAATTTTTTAAAATTCAAAATTTCCAAATTTTTTAAATTCAAAATTTTTAAAATTCAAATTTTAAAATTTTTAAAATTCAAAATTTTTAAAATTCAAATTTCAAAATTTTTAAAATTCAAAATTTCAATATTTCTAAAATTCAATATTTTAAAATTTCAAAATTTTTAAAATTTCAAAATTTCAAAATTTTTCAAAATCAAAATTTTAATATTTATATAATTCAAAATTCAAAATTTTTTAAATTCAAATTTCAAATTTTTTTTAAAATCCAAATTACAATTTTTATGAAATTTTAAATTTGAATTTCTTTTGAAATTTAATTTTGAAAATTTTAAATTTTCAAAATTTAAAATTCTTAAAATACATAAATTCAAAATTTTTAAAATTCAAAATTTCAAAATTTTTAAATTTCAAAATTTCAAAATTCTTAAAATTCAAAATTTCAAAATTTTTTAAATTCAAAATTTCAATATTTTTCAAATTCAAATCTTCAAAATTTCAAAATTCTTAAAATTCAAAATTTCAATATTTCTTAAATTCAAAATTTCAAAATTCAGAATTCTCAAAATTCAAAATTTACAAAAATTTTAAAATTCAAAATTTCAACATTTTTCAAATTCAAAAATTTCGAAACTTTTAAATTTTAAAAATTCCAAAATTTTTAAAATTTTAAATTTCAATTTTTTGAAATTTCTTTTTTTTAATTTTTAATTTATTTTATATTAAAAATTGTCACTTGCCTCTTTATGGTATAGTGACCCAGAGGATATACTAAGCAAATAAATAAGGGTTCAATTTTCACTCCAGTATTTTTTAAAAATTCAAATTTTATTTAAATTTTTCATGAATTTTTATGATTTTTAAATTATTCAAATCTCACTTTAACAACCTATCCAAACTTCCCCTAAAACCATTCCATCAATTCATAATTATATACACACACCCATCCATCCCCACCATATTATTAAACGTAAAGTACTCACATGTTGGATTAAAATAACTCCCAACTGACCGCACGCTGCTCCACATATCAAAACGTAGTAAATGTTTAAAGACTTCAATAAAATATTAAATCGGAATGAAATGCTCCGTCATAAAACGTAATAACTCAAAAAAAAAAAACCTTTATGCTACACATGATATTCATACGTAATTCACGAATCCATTTTCAAGTCTTAATATTTGATGAGAAACAAAAAGAAAGAAAAAAATCAAATTACTAGCAACGATTAGAGGGTTGGAGAGGAAGTTATAGAATCAATTAAATATTCATTTGAAGTTAAAGTGTTCATGGCATCGAAAAGTGTTAATACTTAATAGACTTAATAACCATTAATCGGTTATATTGATATGAAAGTGAATAAGGCATCGACAAAGGGGGGTTGTTGTGGGGAAAATTAAATGAAGCATAATGGGTGCTATTAGGACTGAATTGATTGAAATGTTGAATAGAATGAAAACAGTGACGACGTTGCATTAATAATGGAAGTTTGGAATGTTGTCTAAAAGTCATTTCGTGGTATTGTGTTGTATCACAAGCAAAGACAGTTGCGGGCAACTTATTGGCATGGGCATCCTCAACATGGACAACATATATGTATGGGGAACCTCAACATGGGCAGCCCCAACATGGGCAACCTCAACATGGACAACTTCAAAATGGGCAACTTCAACATGGGCAACTCCAACATGGACAACCGCAACATGGACAACCTCAGCATAGACAACCCCAACATGGACAACCTCAGCATAGACAACCTCAGCATGGACAACCTCAACATGGACAACCCCAACATGGACTACCTCAACATGGGCAACCTCAACATGGGCAACCTCTACATTTTTTAGAAATGTCTAGACCCATGCGTCATTTGTGGTTCCAGTCGAGAAAAATGTCCCATCAAAAATAAACGGTTGACCACCACTGGCCTTCATTTCCTAATGACTACTTATCAAGAGCCATTTCCAACAAATCCTGCAAAAATTATCATATTACTTTCAAATAAAATCAATGTAATCAGACAATAAAAGACTCAAATTTCATGTAATCAACTCAATATATCAATTACAAAGTAATCAGACAAAGAATTGTTAAGGAAATACGAAACCGTAATTTTGTAAAAGTATCGAAATTTTTCACATGAAATTTAATAAAATTTGATATTTTTTATGTAAATGGATTGGAGACGATTGTTTGTTGACAATTAGCATTTGAGAGGATGTATTGATTTGAGCAGCATAAGAATTGTGGAGTTAGTGATTGCTGAAGGATGTTATTGATGACTTAATTACTATTTTGAGGTGATATACTCAATTGCTATCCATGATTTTCCCTAGACGTCTCCTAAAACCGGCTGTATTGCTTGTCTCCGTTGAGTTGTCTACTTAAGTGAGTTATAACCCGAGCAAAACTCTTCCTCGAAGCTTTTAAGGCTCCTTAATAGCTCTTTTAATAAGACCAATTGGAAGTTGCCTAAATTTAGCAGCCATATGGATTGTGGATCTTTGTTTAATTGTGTCACTCGGGTAGCTTGTGAAAGGAATCAACCAGATATCAGTTCTAACGTATTTTGGCTCTTTTGAGTATATTTTCCTTGACGATACTCCGAGTGACCTTGAAACTCGACACTATGACACAAGACCTAAGGTCTAGAGAATAATGACATTTTCTCAAGAAATTTCCATAAAATTAGTCATTAATCGGTTGTACTTTCAGATATTAACTAGACAGTGATGGGTAACCTGTGTACCCTTAGGTGCCGTGTGTGGCTTCGAATGAGGATTATCATCAAAAAGTGCCAAGGTTGTCCATCACTGAAAAATACAATATGACAAGTTATACTTTGGGAACCAATTGGCAGGCGGAAGCTGGCGATAGAACCAGTTATAGGCGACATCTGAGGGAGGCCATGGATCACAGTTGATCTGTTCGGCCAGTGAAGTAAGTATGTATACACTGGTAACCAAATCAGCTGTGTTTCATAGATAGTCTATCAAAAGCTTCCTGTTATGATTTCTCTATCAATTTTAAACATTAATTTGACAGCAAACCATTCCAATCCTCTCCACCTACACTTTTTCCCATCCACCAACAGCAAAACAAGAAATGACGTAAAATCACAAAATAATCTTCAACATTGAACTGTAATTCTTTGAAATATTTCGATTTACGTCGCTACTCATTATCACTAGAAAATTTCTCATTAATAATAATTTAATTTATCAAAGTGAAATTTTCAGCATCACAATTTTTTTAGTACTGGATTATAATTTTTCCCATTTTTCATCGACGCTTATTTTTATACATTATAAAATTTTCTACTGAACACAGGATGTGATGATAATTAATCAATTAAAGGATTGAAATATGAAAAATATATTTTTAGCTTTTCAATTTAAAATTTTTGCTTAATTGAAAGCATGAGGAAGAATGGGATTTGTTTTTGTCAAGGTCGGAAGATATTTTTGTTATGATGATGGCTTGAAATTGCTGATTTAAAGAGGTTTAGCTCATTCTTACATGTTTTATTCGGTGTTATTATCAGGAGCGTGTAGCCTCACATTAGTGTGCCTCACTTCTGACTAGTGTGCCTTCCCTCTCACTATTTTGCCTGCCCCTCTCACTATTGTGCCTGCCCCTCTCACTAGTGTGCCTCCCCTCTCACTATTGTGCCTTCCCTCTCACTATTTTGCCTGCCCCTCTCACTATTGTGCCTGCCCCTCTCACTAGTGTGCCTCCCCTCTCACTATTGTGCCTTCCCTCTCACTATTGTGCCTTCCCTCTCACTATTTTGCCTGCCCCTCTCACTATTGTGCCTGCCCCTCTCACTATTGTGCCTCCCCTCTCACTATTGTGCCTCCATCTCACTATTGTGCCTTTCCTCTCACTATTTTGTGCCCCTCTCACTAGTGTGCCTCCCCTTCACTAGATCCCTGATCTGACCAGTTATCGACTAGTGTGTCTTCCTCTCAATAGAATGTACTTTAGCAGTCCGTACTTTAGAGTTAATCCAAGGTTGCAGATCAGACTAGCGTATTTTCTGGAGTTCTGGAGCCTAGAACTGAGTCAAATTTAGACTTGATTTGCATCAAATTTGGATTCTGAGGAACAGGATGGGAGGGTGCAGGAAGTAAAGGACTCAATCCCTTCAATTTTGGAACATTTTTGCAATTCATACGAAAAACCCCTTCCTTATAAGATTTGTAACTAAATCCCTGCTAGGACAAACTCTATTCTGTACTACATAAATATAAACTACATCCAAATATTAGATGAGCATATGATACTACAAATCTCAAACTATTTTTCCATACAACTTTCATGACAAACCAAGCCAAGAAGTTCAAAAAATTTTTACATGTAAAATTTCACACAAAAAAAAGATTCTCATCTCTAATTTATTAAAAAAGACATGCACAAAAATTTGATAACAAACAAAAATTCCTTAGAGCTTGCATGCATGCATGAAAAATTGAATAAATAAAATCTCAGACATGAAACAAAGGAAGATAGCAGAACATGAAAAGCAATTATTGAAAATGTCATAGATAATCAACCTTAAACTGAACAAATCTATTGAAAAAAGGAAGAATATTCAGCATATGAAATATGAAACAATAAGTTACAGAGACATCTTCCTGCATTCTCATCTCTAACTTAATACAATACGGATTGAAAAATGATACCTTCAAGGTAGTAACAGCTAGGTGATAGTTATGAAAAAATGGAAAGCATCAATAGTGAATGCAAAAAATTGTGTTTATGTAGAGATGAATGGTGTGTCATGGTTCATGATTCAGGAGGTGCATATGCAGAGAGTTAGTTAGATAGAGTTGAATGGAATATCCAAAAAAGGAATGTTAAGAGAAAGGAAAATTAGCTTCAACAGATCTTTCCCGGAAAGCAGACTGGAAGTTCGTTGAAAATAAGCCTCAGGGCAGACTAACGTTAGAGTTTCAAGAAGTCTCGATTTCGACGAATTTTAGGATCGAGACCGAAACTATAGGGAACTCTTTGAAGTCTAGTCCACGACCAGTCTCAAGAAGCTTAGCCGAAAAGTATGGTACGCATATGGCCAAAAAGATGGGTCTAAGTCCACTTGACTCTAGTCTAAGGCCAGATTTCATTTGATTTACTGTGAGAACTTAATGACGCTTGGTTTGGACATCTGCTGTATTTTTACCGGGCACTGCTGTACTTTTCCACCTTGCTGCTGTGTCCCAACAAAGTCTCAAAATGTCCATTTTGAATTCCATACAAATATGGGAATTTTTAACAAATTTTGAACATTTTACTTTTTAAGCCCAGAACTAGAAATATTTTTTTTTCGGAATTTCAATTATTTTCTGCACTTTTTTGGAAGTTTCTAACGTAATTTAACTAGTTCTTTGAATATTAAGACTTAAAATGTTCAAAAAGAACCTCAAAAGTGCCAAACTAAGAAATGTCCCGATTTTTTTCAAAAAAGTCCCGATTTTTTGCAAAAAACCTCTGGCCACCCTACTTCTGGATTAACTCACGTTATCCTCGGACAAGATTTTACGTCTTTTTTAGGCCGTATGCCTAACGGGTTTGTTAAAAGTTGAATTTGCGGAAGGAATTAATGGATACTTATAATTGTGTACTGAAACTGGCTGCTCAAGATATCCTAGGAATACAATCCCCGTTGATATAATCGAGTTGACTAATCAATCCAAAATCCGGTACCAGATCGGCGTGATTCGGGCATGATAGTAGACTTAAACCATACCAGACACAAAGTCACTCTTGGCGTGGCACCAAGTCACTCTGGAAAGGTGAGGGATTTAATCTGAATTTAAATCAAATCCCGCACTAAGTCAGAGTTACATCGACCTAAGTTCAGAATTCAGATCGATCAGCCAATTTGTGCTTTTTGGACTAATTACAAACTTGACATTCTATGACTCACTATGACAAGTTCAACAAATATCAAGTTCATTACTAGATATTACCTCAATTAATTGCAGCAACCTTCATTCAAGCCTTGATTCAGTCATTCTGTCAAAACAACAACTACATAACTTCACATTCCATCAAAAACTGCATCAAATATCATAAAAGAAACCATGTTGAGGTATAATAAGATATAAAAACATAATATTCAAAGGGCATCAGTATGATAAATACCGAATAAATGTTTACACAATAACATAATAAAAATATTATTTTTTCTATACTTTTTTAGACAAGATTTGAGAAATAGCAAAAGAAATTCATTTGGCATATTCTCAAAAAATTCTGTTGTGTTCATGTTTAGAATAATATTTGCGAGACTGTCTACATCTGAACGAGCATGCATGCATCTATGTACATACATGGATATGAAAAAAAAAATATTTCAGAATTTCAATTCCATTCTAAACATAGAGATATACTCCGTACGTACCATGAATGATGTGAATTCCGAATATCCGAAAACTCTTTATTCAATAGCTATAGATCATCGATGCTTATAAAATCATTCTCAGCAATGATTTTTGATTTGGGTTTTTTTTTTCTTCTTTTTTGTGTTTGAGGTCGAGATAGCATAAGGGCATGTATGCACATACATAGATATAAAAAAAAGGGACATGCATAACACTTTGAATAAACATTAAGTCTGAAATATTTGAAATTCCTCACACTGATGCTCATGTTTATTTTTCTCCAATATTTTTCGATGATCAATGTAAAAACAAAGACAAAAATAAAGGATATGGATATAAAATAGCTATAGACCCGATTATTTATGGGACTTAAGTGTACTGATAAAGCTTACAAATCCGTATTGAGTTTGTTCATTTATTGTTGATGAACAGCAAAAATATTTTTCTGTGAATGTTGTCATTGCCTGAATAAACTGGACGATATGGATCAATCATTGGATATATATTTTACTGTACATGCGTTTTGTTTTCAATATGAACTTGGGATTTGATAATTTTTTTCATGACATGATGAGACAGAAATTTACTGATAAAAATGGATTTTGGTACTGTGTAAAATGGTATTGTGCTGATTTTGGCTATATTTTGATGAGTTTAGGCTAATGAAGGGGGATTTTAAGTTTGGCATGGGAGGGAGCACTACTGAGGGGTTTAAAATTGCCTCTTTACTAAGCAATAATGATAACATGACTCTATCCCTAATCATTTATTATGCATTGTAAAAAAATTGGTTTCTGATCCACATTCCTAACCCGGAAACCACACAGTGTACAATTAGCCAAAAAAATCAAAAAGCACACAGCAAGAAACGACCAAATATCCAGCCCTATGCAGACTTTAAACTGCCCTGAAGCCGAGTTTGTCCTAGATCTGGAGTCATCCTGGTCTGGGGTTGGATATTCGACCGTTTCTTTGCCGTGTGCTTTCCAGATAAAATTGTGCAGTATGCTTAAACGTACTGATTTTTTAAAACAAAGAGTATGAAGTTGTCTAAAACATCGTTACCATTTTTCCAGAAGTGACAATGTAAAAAATTCGAAATAAAACAGAGGTCGAATTCAAATGGAGTTCGCCACAAATCACTGAGAACCGATGAAATGTCATACCTGTGTCAGCGGAGAGAATATCCATGACATAACCCTGACTTCGAGTTGAAATTGACAAATTTTGGCTTCATGTTAGCGTCACGCTGTCCTTCCTATTAATTTAATGATTCCCTTCCAACAAACTAGAATTATCTCCATAATTTGATTGAACTATAAAGGCACATTACCATTTTATACATAAAAATTAATGAGATAAATTTTTCAATGTGAAATGCATGCAAAAAATCAACATACAGAATAAAAAATCTAAAGTCATTTAGAACGATACATTCACCTTACTCGATATACTCGGTATATATGGCATCTATGTCATATGCTATATTTCAGAAAAATATCTTACAATCATTTCTACACTCGAACGTTCGTTAAATCGCTTTTTCTCATTCAATTTCCTTTTGAAGTAAAATTTAAGTGGCAATTTACATACTTGGTGATTGGAAATGAGAGAATTGTATGGAAAAAACTTGTTCTCGTTACATGCGGTTAAAGTAGTAAGAAACATTTGCTTGTTGTTGTTGTATTCAATGCTTCCTCTCAAATATGTCTTTTACTATCATGCTGAAAAAAAAAATGAAGTTTATGTATATAACATTGTATAATGGAACAAGCTCCAATCGTCAATATTGAATATTTATAACTCAATTTTCTATCTATACAATGAAGATGAAAATTGCCACCAAACCCAATGTTGATGCTAATGTCGTATCCTGTTAATGGAAAATGAAATTTTCTCTCCAGTTTCAATTTTTTTTGTGTGCCATCATTCAATCAACTGTGATTTTAAACATTTTCATTTTTAGTGGATACAGAAACACAATTTTCTGTACAGGAACACAATCATGATTTTTGAGTTCTTGGTAGTTTTCGTGGTTGACTGGTAGACAGACTGACTGGTTAATTGAGTAAATGAATAATTTGTGGAAGGGGTTTTTGATGGACTTAAATTGATCGATGATGTGAATGATGAGCATATTTGAAATAGATTTTAATGAAGGTTATGTGGATTGTGTAGATGATTAGTGAAATTGTCTGGTATGCCTAGGTAAGCTTAGTTGTAGGAATCACATTTGCGCAGACAATGCCGACTATAAAGACTTACGTTGGTAGTCCAGTCCTGTTTAACTTAAGTTGCTTTAATGTCCAGGTTGCTTTCGGAAATGTTCAGTTCTAAGCTTTACAATTGCTAGCCTGATTGTGGGGCTGCCCATCCTTCAGGCAAGGTGCTTTGGATACGCTTTTAGTCTTTCCTTTAATGCACTTATCCCGACGCATTGTTCGGTCGCCAGTGGTGTATTTAGCGATATCCTAAAATACCATGAGAAGGTTGGGAGAAGGTACATACTAGTACAAGTATACACTTGACGTTTGGTCAGCTACGGGAGTCAGACTTCGGCTTCCCCAATTTCCAAATTTAATGACACAAAATAAGTAAATTTGACAATATTAAATCGTTAAATGTTCAATACCATACTACAAATAAGGTTATAGACGCAAAAGTACACTTCTCCATCATAATCCGATTAGGGTTCAAACCAACGCCCATATAATTCCATCTCAAGTGCTCTTACCTACTGAGATACCGGAAAATGCTAAAGAGTGTGACACAATGCTCACTTAAGCTCAGAGTTAGGAGTCAACTCATGTTTTGCATTGAGTCAATTCCACTTGAGTCTTTTTTCCACATAAAATCAGAGTTTGACTGTGTTGGACATTGATGTTTGGGACCAATATACAAATTCCTACACCAGTCTTTCGAATTGATTCCAAACAAACCTCCTGTATCACTCAGGACATTGAACTCTCATTATCAATACATTATTAATCAATTCAACTTCAAGATATGAATGAACGGAAGCCTGAAGCGCTTTAACATCATAACCAACTTCGATAAAATATTTACACATACCACATACCATAAAAAAATCATTGCAGTATACAGTAATATCTAAACACAGTTAATAATAACGAACTTTATAGTTACCGTAACAGAAATAGATGCCACTATATTGATTTTTTTACCCCTCCACATCTCTATTCCCTATTTATTTGCTCCATCTCCTTCAATACTCTACACAAAAAAATATATTTATTTGCAGTCGTATCGACACATGTGTACCAACCATGCATGAAGAAGTTGTCAAGCGAAAAAGACATCCGACGTGTATAATACATGTGGATGGATGATGAGTTTTTGTGGTTACGTTACCGCACCTTTTGCCTCTCTCTGATATACGAGCAATGAACATTTTTGTCATTAAATTTTTTTTTTGTGAGACTTTATTCATCTCCAATATCGTAGATAGAGTAAAATTGATTGGATATAATATACGATAAATTAAAATGTTGACAAAATTAAGGTAAGAGCAGCTCTTCTGCATGCCTTTTTTGATTATGTTGACTCATTAGCTAATTTAAATTATGGGTGAAAAAAGAGAGAGAGAGGATATAAAGGCACATGTTCATAGTAATTTAAATTATTGAGGCATTAATTACATAAAAATTTCAATTTAAGTTTGTACTTGGAAGACGGATGGGTTTTTTTTTTTTTTTGAAAAGACATTAATTCATGGCCTTCCGAGAAAAATGGTTAAAGAAACTTTATGTGTCTTCATAGGAATTGAGTTACTGCGTCGATTGACATTGGGAAATGCTGGGAAAATACTTCGAAAATGATACGCAAATTAAAGTGTTTTAAATTAGATGATTTAATAATTGAATGCGACAAAAAAGCTACGATTTGATAAGGATTTGTACATTTAAAAGAGACACAGTGTGAAATTGTCGGAAAATAGTGTATTATCCAACTGTATTAATGAATCAGTGGCAAAATCAGTTATGAACTCTTTTTCATTTTTATCGTCGGGAATTCTAGCCTTTCAAATCTCACAGCAGAAAAGTCAAATGTACTCAACCCGATTATAACATACAAAAACTTGAGTCAACATTAAAAAATAAACATAAACATAAATCTCAAGATAAATTAAATCTACTGCTATTGCGACAAAATTATAATTCACAATAATTCCCATCCTTATTAAATTTACGATAAATATATTGCATCCTAAAAGTCAAAAGTGCCTCTTCTTCACTCAACATCCTTATTGCATCACCAAAAATTTTCCTCATATGTACACAGTTTATTGCCAAGAGTCAAGTTTAACATTATTGCTAAATTATTCATTTAATTAAGTGTTTATTGTTCAAGTCTATGCGTGTTTGTTGCCAAAAAATAAAAATCTTTTTTTCAAGGTTCCATGTTCCACATCTGAACCGTTGACTCATTTATATCTTACATGTATGCATGATGTTAATTGAAAAGCAATTTAGTACGGTTAAACAGGAGGCTCATCGCTTCACATCTACAGTTTTGCTCTAGATTACATTTTAATCACTGTGGGAATCATCGTAGACTGTGTAGATTATTGAATACCACATCATGTGATATAAAAGCATGACAGAAAATGTAATTAGCATAGCGTACAAAAAATATAGGTTCCAAGCTTTATTTCTGATGATGTCGACGAAAGCGGCTTAGTTATGGAAAATAGAAAGAATAATTTGCAGCTTTGATGTTGTCGCGATTATGAATTAAAGGAACATTTCAGTTGATTGATGTTGATTATTAGATTAGATGCGTAAGGATTTTGCTAATTTCTTTACAGTTTATAGTTTAACGATCGATATTGGAACTTTAACTTAATATTCCAATTAATGCACAGCGACAAATGTGATTTATTATCGTCAGTACTATCAACATATCTTCAGGCTACACTCACGTAAATGTGAAGTTTTGCTGTTAGTATGACACAGTGATAGTATTAAAGCTACTACGCTGTGTCGCTTGTTTAAAGGTATTTATGATAGAATCTACAGTTTTTTAATTACTGCATTAACCTTGTCGCAAGAGCGATATTAATGTCAATGCAGGGGTGTCGCCAGACAATTTTTAAAGAATTTAATATGGGTAGGGTGTTGAATCTTGGGTCGAACTCTGCTGGTAGGCAGGACTGTCTTTATTATACCACATCTACTCTATTTTAACTGCCAGGATTACCCTAACCAACACTATACTAGATATACTATGGGGCTGGGTGTACACTTCGATAACCATGACTACCCGGGTAAGGTTGGGTATCTGGGTAAGGTTAAGCTATCGAATAAGATTGCGTACCCGGATAAAGTTGAGTATCCGAGTAAGGTTGAGTATCCGAGTAACGTTGGGTGTATCCGGGTAAAGCTCGGTATCAGGGTAAGGTTCGGTATCCGGGTAAGGTTCAGTATTCGGGTAAGGTTCGGTATTCGAGTAAGGTTCAGTATCCGGGCAAGGTTCAGTATCCGGGTAAGGTTCAGTATCAGGGTAAGGTTCAGTATTCGGGTAAGGTTCGGTATTCGAGTAAGGTTCAGTATCCGGGCAAGGTTCAGTATCCGGGTAATGTTCAGTATCCGGGTAAGGTTCAGTATCCGGGCAAGGTTCAGTATCCGGGTAATGTTCAGTATCCGGGTAAGGCTCGATATGCGTGTAAGGTTCGATATCCGTGTAAGGTTCGGTATCCAGGTAAAGTTCGTTATCCGGGTAAGGTTCGGTATCCAGGTAAGGTTCGGTATCCGAGTAAGGTTCGGTATTCGAGTAAGGTTTGGTATTCGGTATCCAGGTAAGGTTCAATATCCGGGCAAGGTTCAGTATCCGGGTAAGGTTCAGTATCAGGGTAAGGTTCAGTATTCGGGTAAGGTTCGGTATTCGAGTAAGGTTCAGTATCCGGGCAAGGTTCAGTATCCGGGTAAAGCTCGCTATCCTGATAAGGTTGGGTATTCGGGGAAGGTTGAGTATCCGGGTAAGATTTAGTTACTGAATAAGATTGCATACCAGGATAAAGTTGGGTATCCTGCTGATGCTTGGTATCCCGGTAAGTATTGGATATCCGAGAAAGTTTATGTAAACCGATAAAGTCGAGTATTCTAGTAGAATTGGGGAAACGGTTACATTAAGAAACCGACCCCAGTACACACCCCTGTCTCAATATTCCATAACATCTAAATGACCTTTAAGTATTTCAACCATTAAATTCCAACACACTAAAGTTTAACCTAATACATATCTTTAAGGAAAATTCCTCGTCATTTAATACATCTACCAACAATTCCACAAGCAACACGATAAAATAATAAAGTTGCCATTGTCTTTAAGCAAGCTCAATTTTCCCTTATACTCATATTTCTTCCTATATTCTTTTATATTTCTTATAAAATTTTGATTTATGATAAAAATATCCAACTATAATATTTTACAATAAATGTCTTACATCTAGGAGAAGAAATGATACATTCTACTGTATCACGTACTTACATGTTAGTATGAGAATCAATGGCATTCGAAGACTGTAATAATTGTAGATGAATGATGGTGGTTCATTGGACTTTGAAAAATGTTTTATTATGAGTGGTACATACATATAATAGGAAAATTGTGCTTTATTGACTGGTATTAATGCAATTGTTCCTTGACATCGTTTAAGATTTTATTACTAATCCGAGTAGTAGAAATTGGTTGGTAATCAAAAAATCCGGCATGAATCTGACTTGGTGCTGGATTTGGTTTTCGTAGATTTGATGAAATACAGGCATCAAGTCAGATTCATGCCAACTAGGAACCGATTCTTGATCAATTAATGGTTCATATCCATGAAAACCATATCAGAGTCAAGTAGTCTTGGTGCCAGTTTTTTGAATTGATCAACCGACTAGTGCTATTCAGGAAATTGTAATATGCCAGCCAATTGTCAGCATTATTTCGCATTCTAGTTGAGTATGTGTCAATGAAACTGATGAATGTGGTGAATACACGTACCTATTTTCTAATGATGATCAAAACCAGGGTTGTTACAACATATTCTGTTTTACAGAATGTGTACACATATGTCACATATTTCATGTGTGCACAGGGAAAAATGTGTGGATATGTGTGAATATGTGTGGATATATGTGGATATTCACACATTTTCCACACATATCCACACATTTTTGCATGTGACATATTTTCAAAACACACCAGATTCTGCTTTTAACAACCCTGATCAAAACAACTGTTATCGATGTTTTCTTTAAAAATACTTAGAAACTGGGGATCAACAGAATCTCTACATCTAGTGGTGTAACCAGGAGCTCAAGTGATTGGAAATGCCAATAATTGTATGCAATATTCCGAGAATCGCATTTTTTGCCGTACAAATGGATCGGAATCCGCCGTCAAAATTCAGTAAGGACATCTTCACGTCTTATTAAATATGACGCCATAGTAGTGCCCTAGCGAAGATGGAATGCTGTACATGACGGAGTATATGAGTATGACTAGATCAAGATTTGTAAGTAAGTAAGTATTTATTTCGCTGGCCGTATAGATCAATTTTGATCCATGGCTTCTCATAATTTGCATTTGTACTTTGCACTATCTCTGGCAATCGCTTGTTAATTACTAGTGTCAAGTATGTTACTATCTCTATCGATAGCATCCTTCCTAAGTAAGTAAATGAGTAGCTCTACTCCCCCCATTCCTGCCCCTCTTGAACAAAATCCTTCAATTTGCATGATTTTTTCGACAAAAAAATCCCAATGCCCAAAAGACTTTTGGCGTTCCATCATTTATGCTGTATTTACAAACCCCTAAATCCTCTAAAAAAATCTCTAAATTAAATCATAACTAAATACGACAATATGTTCCTACCAGTCTAACTTTTAATGTTTCACAACATTTTAATTTTATTTATTCATACTAATTAACCTCAATTCCAAGCCTGTCTGTGTCATTGTTAAGCATTTCTTCATTTAAAATTGTAAAGAGAATATAATTTGTCTTCATCATTTAACCATTTTAACCTTTTTCCATTTATTTATGTCCAGTTGTATTTTCTACACACATTTCAAATGTCTGCCTTGTAGTTCCAACAACAACAACAAAAGCATGTATAGATTTTTATCTCCTACTTTTCAGGTCATGAAATGAAAATTTTAGGAAAATGACAAAAACCACATAAGCCACAAATTGCCGGTGTATGACCATAAAATGATTAAGACATTTTATTTCACTTTAAAATTTGTTCCTTAAAAAAAAATCTCAAATGAAATGAAATGATTTTGCATTAAAATGTGTGTGCTGTGGTTGATACATACATCAGGCATATCCACATACATGTATATTTGAATAGGATTTGAACAAAAGGTGGAAATGGTGAATGTAAATTATACTTCCTTCCTGACTCAACGCCTCCCTGAAGCACTTCCGATGACTTCAATCATGTCATTGCCAATTGTCAATTGAGTAATATAATATGATTTTGTGGATACCCATAAAGCTATGTGTGTGATTCCTCTGGTAAAATCAATATATTGAGTTAAAGGAGTTGAGAGAAGTAGAAATGAATGAGATGAATGGCTTAATACCTTCTTTTTTTTTTTTTGCAAATGAGTTATCGATTTTTCCGGTGAAATATTTTTTTTTTGCTGCTGCTGCTTCATCCCGAGTGGCACAATGTAGTGAATTGAGGGGTTTTAAAGACCGTGACTAAAACTTCCTTGTCTCGGCATTCGAGACTTCCTCGATTCAGTGACTTTATCGGAACCGTGACTTCGAAGGATTCCCTTGTGTCTCGCAGTATCAATCCATCCTCATGTTGCCTCTAGCTTCGCATCTCACCGTCTATACGACAACCCAGTGGTACCCTAGCGAACCACCTATGCTGCCCGGTTATCAAATTTATATCCTTCAATTTATGGTTGAAAAAATTCCTTATAAATTCATAACTCATAAATAATTGATGAATTTATGGACATACGGTTGTGTATAGGTATGAGAATATATATATCATGTCTTGTAGATGAAAATAAAATATTCACAAACAGAATTCAGGGAAAAATATTTAATTAAATCTTGGTCTGAGATATTTTCGGAATCTGATATCTGAGTAAGCACGTGTGGATTTATTAAATGTTCCATATGAAGAATGGATCAAAATAGGTTTGGATTTTGTATGGAGTCGAGTTGGATTCTGTATACACAATCCATATACACAATCCACATACTCAATCCAGCTCGACTTAGAGCCCCTTATCCAGCCAGGCGAATTTAATTTTGGTGTCTAAACAAAGTGGATTCTGACGTATCAAGCCACATAAAGGCGAATCTGCCAGTACAAGAGTTAAGTCTAGTGTTGGCCTAGTGGTTAGACAACAGACGGGATACCTGTATCACTCTATTGTGAGTTAATGAGTTCAATTCCCTCCAGATACCACTCTTAATCAAGCTTTGTGATACAGTCAGCATCAGAGACAGGATGGAACGCATTTTGTGCGAACCTAGGCTCCAAGTCGGAGCATATTTCAAGCAAGCAAGCAAGCAGCACCACTCTTAATCATTTTGAAAAGAGTTCGATATGACCAGGATTCGATGATGCTCACGACAAAATGTACCAAAAATGATGGCTCAGTTCCGCATCCTCGTTTAATATAATCCAATTCCAAGTAATAAAACCCCAAAAAAAGTCGCAGCTTTCATACTTCTTTAGAATTTTTTAATGATTCTGTTCATCTTCTTACTGCTCCGTTCTGTCTAATTTCATTTGAAATTAAGCATAACCACTAAGAAGAAATGCAAATTGAACAACACACAAAAAAAGAATAAAATTCCACTCGTTTACTTTATTCCATTACTTGAAATTCATATGTAGATAAAGAATCCACATTGAATCTTTTTACATCCACTCGTGTACGATATAGAAAAAAAAATTTCACAATAATTTAATAGCAAGAAAGTCTTGAGAGCTTTTTTGGAATTCGAATATTTTATGTATGCTCATGTATTGACATAAATACTTTCATGCTGTCTTCTTCATCCATCCATTATTGGTGACGAAGAGGAAGATATTATTTGTGAGTAGAATAGATTGATGTGCCGTCGGGAAATTGTTTAGTAACTTAGGGCATTAGGCAATTCAAAATATATACAAATTTTTGTTCCTTTAATTCACTTACATATTAATCACATTCAAGTCTCTGACATTGATGACTGTTACCTTCCATTTCAATTTCAACCCCATCACAATAGCGACAGCTACAGCTAACGATAAAAAAGTATATTTTGTATTGAATTGTACACAATGTACAATCTAATCTAATTCAATCCGCTTTCATGTCTTTCCGTTGCTAGTACTCGACAACATTGAAGCTTTTCTTCTTGTTACTGACTCGGTTGTCATGAAAAATCGTTTTTGGCATTCCATGAAATATTTCAAAGTGTCTTTCTTCTAAACATTTTAGTAAAATGACATTTTTTCTTTTTATTTATGCTTCACTCCTTTCCATTTTTGTACCTAGACGGCTTCGTTTTTTTGTTGGAACTGGAAATGGCTTTCTTGCCTTCAAATTGGTTCCTAAAGTTTTCATTCCTCTTTTTTCATGAAAATGGATTTTTGTTGCCCATCATGAAAGGGTCATGAGTTGAAAGTAAGGATGATGAGATAATGGTGATGTGTGAGATATATCCGATGTGTGAGATACATCCAATGTGTGATTTAAAAGGATGGATAAATAAAAATTCATTTAACGTTGGAAAGATTCACTCAATGTCTGGGATACTGAAAGGAGGGTCAGATGAGATCGTTTTTATTGAATTTGTGAGCTGAAATCATTTAGTAAAGTTATGAATGCGTGTTGCTTTAATATTTCAAATTTTAAATTTTGCTTTATTAAGTTCTGGGTATTAGGGAAGCCGATTCACCATACTGGAGCAAATGTCGAGTGTTTGAATTCTAACAGGCAAAGATAACGATTTTAGTAACCGTAATGGTCTTTCTGTAGCATTAAAGCATACTATTTGTCTGTTACCCGATTGGCACACTTTAAAAATTTGCCACGACGGCGACGAGATAGTAGGGTGGCAATATTTCTAATAGTGCCGATCGGGTTATTTTATAACCTGTTATAACTTCCCAAGGCTAAATAAACCACTGGCGACTGAAGTTTGCAATGGACTATGGACACGTTCGGATATTTCATAACACTAAAAATAGCATTTTAAGATCCTCTTTCCTCCCTCGCCGTAACTCCTTTGTTAAGGAACTAAAATTTGTAATCCGTAACATAATGGTAAACTCATTCCCTCATCTAAGCGCTTAGCAATATCTAAATGTTCCCAAGGTAACAGCCCTACAGTAAGGCTAGGGATATTAAGGCTTAAAATCGACTTCTTCAAGAATCATCAAGGACAAAGAAAACGTTTCTAAGAACAACATGGAGATACAAATGATGAAAAGAGATGCAAATGATGTCGGATTGAATGACAAATGTCATAGAGATTGTCGTTGCTGGGGCATATTCACAACCCGAGATGTAGAAATCAGCTAGTCGACTAAAAATTCAACATTAGGCAGGCTAACTCTGACTATGGAACCATGTCATTCAAAATTTGGCACCAGCACAGTGTGAAGATGTAATCTGGCACCAGCACAGTATGATGATGTAATCTGACACCATGCCAAAGTCAGGCAGGTCTGGAGCTACATTTTCAATCGATTTGACATTACATCCTGTTCGGACAAGTTTATTGCACCGTTCTTAGATCGAATCAGCAAAATATAATCAGTGTGTAATTTCCATAAGTTGCACGACGAGAATTAATGATGACAGATGTCAGCTAAACTTACAAACTAGAAATTTGCACAAACTGGGCCTGAAAGTTATAGTTTTTGATATGAACTTGAGATCTTGAGAGCTTGATCACCTTAAATATACTAGAAGGCATGCTCATGAGGGATGATCTTAGTTTAATCTACTTTCGAGATCACAATCTTAGTCTGCTAAGGTAGTTGATACAAATTAAGCTGTAAATTCCTTCACTTTCGTCAGTTCTCCCTTTAAATCCCATAGAAGGCCTTAAAATATTAATTTAATATTATACTCCCTAAAATATTCAAGTATAACTTGTCTTCCTGATACAGTAGTCTAGTGAAAATTGAAAAATCTTCTTAATAGGATTTACTTCCCAGAAAAAATAATAATATAAACAGCTTTTTCTCTTACATTACATCCAGTACAAACATTTAAATAATTCAATTTTCTTTAATTTGTCCTTTTTGAAGTACAAATAGCTTTGAGATTTTCCAGGAATGAACCTCCTTTACATTTTAAATTATTCATGAGCTCCCACATCCCAACCTTAAAAAATCATTTCATCTGTTAAAACAGAAATTCCCAGAACTTTATTCCCATCAAACAACATTCTCTGGGCAAATATCATTAAAAGCGTCTAAGTAGTAATCACCTAACTAAATCAGGTTGCAGGTGTGGTGTCGGCGTTTGATTGTATTTTGATTGTTTGATATAATTTAATTGTTATTTAAAAAAAAAAAGGACCTAAATAAATAATAGAAAAAAGGTTCATTTTATTAGTTGTGTTAAAATAAAAAAAAAAAAAAAAAAAAAAATATAAAAAGTTTAAATAAAAGAAAAAATAATTTTTTTTTCTTATGTGTTTGGGTCTTTTTAAAATCGAATGAGTTGTTTATGACTATGTTAAAAAGGATCATTTTTTTTTTCTTGTGAATTCTTAAGGTCCTTTTTTAAAAAAGAATAAAAACAAATGTAATAAACTCCAAGGTCTTGTGCTGTGTAAAAAAAAAAGATTTTATTTTTTAAAGAAATTTAATTGGTTATTGGTTAGAAAAAAGTTTACGCCTTTTTTATATGTTTTAGAATTAAGAAAAAATAAAAAAAATGTCGCTCAACATATATTTCGGTTTTTATATTAGAGTGAAAAAAAAATGCCTTTTATAAAAGGACCTGAATTGTTGGTATCGTAAATTATTAACTGTTTGAATTTACAAAGTTGTAAGTTAAAATCAAAAATGTCTAAGAAAGTGTTTGACTGGGATGCCATTTATAAGGATTGGTTTGGTGATACTTATGAAGGATGTAGAATGGACTTGCCCGAATATGAATTTAAGGAAGCTCAGGAATTCCAAAAACTATGTGCTGAGTTGGATGATGAAAAAAGTTTAAAACATTCAGAAAATTACAACCTAGGGGCATCGACAAGTGGTCAAACGTCAAGAAGTCAAGACGACTTGTTGAATGCTCTTGAAGTGCCTGAGATCTTAAGAGCCGTGGATTTTAATCACACACCCGACTTATTTAATGAAAATTTCTTAAACCGTTTTGTAACTGATGCAAGTGAGCTTAAACCCTTATCTCAAGTATTTGAAAGTGAGTGTTTGCTACGTGATGAGGATTGTGAGCGTTTAAGTGAAAAATTATTTGATAGTGATTTTTTAAAAACATTTGAATTGACTGGTCAAGGGTTGAATTTGGAACAAACGCAACGAGTGCACGCTGAAATTGTTGACACATTTCTGGATACTCAAAACATTATTAAAGAACAAAATGCTGAACTAGAAAAAAAATATCCAAAACCGGTCATTATACCTCAAAATTATAGCTGTTTGGAACCTGAAATTAAAAAAGTTGTCGAAAAATTCAAATATGTGACATTTATGTTATCGAGAAATTCTCAGGAATGGCAATCATGCTTGTTAAAAAAGAAAAGTTATTTTAATTTAAATGCACAAGATCCTGCTGAGTTTGTAAAGGCTCTTGAAGAAATTGTGACATTTATAAAAACCGGTAAGTTATTTTTATAATTAAAAACATTTTTTTAAATTTTTTTTTAAAACTAAACAAAAAAAAAATTCACTTTTTTTTTTCTTAAAGTCAGTCAAAATTTTACACATGTGGGACTTCGATTTAAATTGAGTAATGATAAAAACGATTCTGGAATATATATATCGCCCAGAAGAGTTGATCAAATAAACACAACAGTAATCTTAGATCGTTTTGCATATGTAGCGCAATCAAATGAAACATTTTATGCAACCTCATATATAGAGATTCATGTCGATTTAATTAAAAATATAGCCACTGGGATGCGCATAAAGCCCAATCAACCAACGTTTAATTTAAGAGCTTTAGTAATTAGAAAAACATCACTTATTGTACCCGATCCATTTATGAAGGCCGACGCTTTTAATTGTCTTCAAGTTGCGGTGGCGATTGGAATTCTAGCCAGTAAAAATATTTATCCACCCACTACATACAAAACACAAAGCATTCAAAGATTAAAAAAAACTTTCAACGGTCAAGCGGTGGAGACTCCATTTTACGCCTATTTTAAACGTCTTGAATTTCAAATGCACAATTTAGCGAAACTCTCAAACATCGATTTTTCACGCTATAATGAAGATTATCTAACATCGTTCGAGGAGTTTAAGAAATTGCAAGACATTTTATTGAATTATATTTATTGTGAAAGTGAGACTTCACAAATCAAAAGTATTGAAAATTATAGATTAGTTATATATCAGGCCGATAAAAAAGTAGTTTTTCAAGGCGTTACCGCAAAACTCCGAAACAATACAATCAATTTATTTTTGGCAGATAAACATATGTATTTTATACGTTCGTTAGCGGGTTTGTTTGTGAAAAATTATTTTTGTGAATACTGCTGTCGAGGATATGATCGGCAAACAGAACATACAACATGTATTTTTTCCTGCAATGCTTGCTATACAATACCACCATGTCAACATGAATCAGAAATTTTAAGTTTTCGAGAGTCTTGTAATGAATGTAATAGGCAGTTTTTTTCCCAAAAATGTTTAGCTAATCATTATATTAATAAAACGTGTAAAAATGTACGATTTTGTAAAATGTGTAGCCAGCTTGAGCTTAAAGATCACGCCTGCGGCTTCATGTATTGTAGAATGTGTGAAAAACAGGTGGAAATCGAACATGTGTGTTATATTCCTGTTTATGATCCAAAACCTAGTCAAATAAAAAAACATAAATATGTTTTTTGGGACTTAGAATGTCTAACTGTACCTATGGATGGGCCTGGTGTAATTTTAACGCCTAACTTATGTGTATCTGAAACAGTTTGTGAAGATTGTTTTGAAGAAGAAAGTTCTGATTTTCAATGTTCTGAATGTTTACAAAGACAACATGTATTTAAAGACAATCAACAATCCGACCTGATTACACAATTCTTAAACTACTTGTTTGATTTATCAAACAGTTGTAGGGTTACTGTAATCGCACATTGTTCTGGAGCATTTGATGGCCATTATATTTTGGAGAAAATTTTTGCCACACCACAAGTACTTAAACCTCAAATAGTATGTCAGGGGAATAAAATTTATTTAATAAAATATGGAAATTTAAGATTCATCGATTCATTCAATTACTTTACATGCAGTTTAAGTAAAATACCTAAATTAATGGGGTTCGAAGCCCTTGAAAATAAAGGTTTTTTCCCCCATTTATTCAATACAAGAGAAAATGAATCCTATATTGGAACGTGGCCTCATATTAAATACTATAATATAGACAGTTTGAAGAAAAATGAACGTTTGGAGTTATTAAAGTGGTATGAAGGTGTTAAAAATGGTTTGTTTGACCTGCATAAGGAACTTGTGAGGTATTGTAAACAAGATGTTCGTGTTTTAAGACTCGGTTGTTGTAAATTTGAACGTGAAATGTATGCTGATTGCGGGTTTTACATTTTACAACAAAGCGTTACGATAAGTTCAGCCGTGAATAAAATTTACCGCAAGAATTTTTATGATGGAAAAATAGCCATATCACCAAAAAATTCATTTAGGCTTAACGATAAACAATCTAAAATTGCACTTGTTTATTTATTATATATGGAATCAAAATTTAAATGTGAAATTCAGAGTAGTTTCCGCGGAAATGAAAAAATTCTAATTTGCCGGCCTAGAGCTATCTTTAAAGTAGACGGCTATCTAGAACTGGATAATGAAAAACATGTGTTTGAATTTCAAGTGAGTAAACAAAAAAAAATTTATAAATAAATTTAAAATTTAAAAAAAAAAAAAAAATTTTAAATTTTTTAAAATTTTAAAAATTTTTAACCCCAGCTGTTTGGGGGGTCAAACCCCAATGGTTCTATTATTCTAGGGTTGTCACTGGCACGGTCATATGTGTAATGGTATTAGTACAAACACACACATTCAAAACGAAAAGTTCGAACTGCAACATTTAAGACGTGAAAAAACTGCACGAAAAATTACGGCCTTGAGATCTGAACACTATGTGGTGCATGAAATGTGGGAATGTGAGTTCAAGAAAATAATGCAAGAAAATCCGGAAGTCAAAAAGATTTACGCTCAATTAAATGAAATGCCTTTAAATTTGCAAGATAGTTTTTGCGGAGGTCGTGTGAACTGCAGTTCAATTTTCTTTGAAGCCTCAAAAAATCAAGTTATAAGGTATTTTTGGTTTAAATAAAGTTATTATAGATTTTTTTTTACAAGTTTAAAATTTCATATTATAGACATTACGACATTCGATCATTATATCCGACAGTTCTTGCAAAAGACCCTTGTGCTATTGAACCGGTTCGTGTAATTATCGGTAACGAAAAATGTCAAGTCATAAATCGTCAACAGTTCGAAGGTTTTTTAAAAATAACCGTTTTACCACCGAAAAATCTATTTTTTCCGATTTTACCTTTGAAAATAAATAATAAACTAACCTTTACACTATGCTACACGTGTGCTGTCACAAGTAGTACTGAGGTATGTACTCATGACGACCCAGCAAGAGCGTTTATAGGTACGTTTGCTGCACCCGAGGTCAAATTAGCTGAGCGATATGGATATAAAATTTTATGGATTCATGAACTGGTTGAATATAAAGTCGTTATAGGCTATTTTTCAAATTTCATTAATCATTATTATTTAAATAAACTTTATTCTTCGGGGTTACCAGACGTGGCTGATTTAGATCAATTCCTAGCTGAATATAAATTTAGAGACGGTGTTGTTCTAGACAAAACGAAATTTATAGATAATGCTGCGAAAAGGGCCCTATCAAAAAATATTTTAAACACTTTATGGGGTATGTAACAGAATGTCTTTTTATTTTTTGTGATTTTTTTTTAAAAAAAAAACTTGTGTCGTTTTTAGGTAAATTTGGTGAACGTTCAAAATCAAAAACAGAAGTTATACAAAGTGCAGAAGCATTTGTAAAAATCCTCACAGATACAAGCATACAAATAAATGGCTTGAACATTATAAATAGCACAAGTTTAATTGTTAGCTATGATTGTGTTGAGGCCCCGGTACTTAAAACGACAAGTTTGGCTGTCGCTTCATACACAACCAGCAATGCAAGAGTCCGGCTGTATAATATGTTAGCTATGCTTCAAAAAGATGTTCTTTATTATGATACAGGTACTGGCCAAACATATTAGGTTTAATGTAATATAATAGAATTTTTTTCCTTTTTTTAGATTCAATAATCTTTAAATCAAGTCATTGTGATCAAAGAGTGAAAACAGGTCCGTTTTTGGGGGACTGGGCATGTGAATTGAAGGATTATGGTTCGGATGCCTACATAACCGCGTTTTGTAGTGGAGGTTCTAAGAATTATGCATATACGTAATTTCTCCCTCAAAAAAAAAGACTTATGAGTGCGTGAAGATTAAAGGCATAACATTAAATTATAAAAATTCACAAATTATAAATTTTAAGACGGTGTTGGCTATGGTACAGAATACAAATACAGATAAAGTGTTCGTAGAAGATCACATTTTTATTAGAAATTGTGGCCGGCCAATTAAAATTCTCAAACGCAAAAAGGAATATAGGGCGGTTATAGATAAACGTCTAAGAATAGGCAATCGAACTTATCCGTTCGGTTATGATAAAAATCTTATTTATGATATAGATTAGGCCAAACTTTTTTATTATTTTTATATTTTTTAAAAAATTATTTGTAAAATAAAAAAAAAACAATGTATTTTTACCTTAAAATGAATTTTCATGGCATTTATTATTTGGGTTCCAAGAATTTATTTTTATTTCAGATAATTTTATTTATTTTTTTTTTGTTTGTAAATCATAAAAAAAGCCAAGGGTTCAAAATAAAAATAAATAAAATAGATACAATAGAAAAAAAAATCAACTAATATTTAGAGACCAATCGTGAGACTTCGTTTTCTTTAAAAGGCGTTTCTATAGATTTTTATTTTTTGTTTCACAAAAACATTTTTTTAACTATAAAAGGTTGCGTAAAATTATTAACAAAACTAGAATTAGTGAAGCAGTTCAAGTAAAAAGTTATTTACAGTTTCGAAAAGTTTTATATCATACTAAAGACTCAAAAAATGATGCAATTTGACTCAGAGTTCGATTTATCCATCGACACAAACACAAACAACGCAATTACACCGATTAACAAACAACCTTCTCAAATACAACGTCAAAAAACTCAAACATCGAATAAGATAATCCCAAAAGATTTACTAAAAAGTGTTAGAAAAACAAGTTTAATTGAAAAAATTCATACCGTTATTGATTCTGATACTGACGACGATTTGTTGCACAACAGCAGTTTTGTAAGTATTTTAAATATTTATATGTATATATATCTATATATATATATATATATAACGTTTGAACTAAAAAAAAACATTATTTTCTTCTTAGAATTCTGATCTTCAAACACCAAAACGTCAAAAGATTATGACCCTCAATACTCCAGACGGTGTTGAAGGTCTATTGAACCCCAACGAAGCGACATCGCTCGATGCTGAATACGACGAAGAATTAAAACTGTTAAATGCGGTAGATGGAGCTTCGTTACCCATGAAAAAATTACGGGATCTGGAGGTCAACGTTCCATATATGGCTGAAACGATGTCTTTACTTTCCACAAAGTACGGAGATGCTTATATGGTTAAATCCAATGAATTTTCATTGTTTCTACCGCGTCGTTATACCGCGGTCATAAAAGTATCTCCGTATATGAAAAATCGTAAATTCATCATCAAAAGTTGGATTGGTCAAGGCATTCATCGAACACCAACAATTCAATTTGTACGTTAAATAACATAACTTTTTTTATTTTAATTTTCAAAAAAATTTATGATTAAAATAAATTTTTTTTTTTAATTCTAAATATTTTATTTTTTATTAATATTGTTATGGTCTTTTAAAAAAAATTTTACAGGTTTTTTTTTTCTATTTTAAAAATTAAAAACTTACTTTCTATTTAAATTTAAATACATTTTTTCAATAATATTATCATTAAAAAATAAATTTGTTGAAAAAATTTTTAAAAATGTATCAAAGGGTTGTTTATTTAGCATGAAATACACAAAAACAGCACAGTAAAAACCACATGTGCGACTTTCTATTTGCTGTAATTGTTGGGTGTTCCAGTTGTATGATTTACAATGTAAACGTATAAATAACTTAATATGTTTATTTTGCGGTTTCAAGCCGTAAGAGTCGAAATAAGAACCAAAACCTTTAGCATTTATATGTAAGGCTACCCAATGTGTGCCGGTCGTTAGCGCTTTGCTAGTATTTATAATGAAAGCAGCCGGAAGTTTAAAATTATTTGGTAATAAGTCACATGGAGTTACAAACGTATTTATACCGTCAATATTTTTATTTAAAAATTTTTTAATTTCATATAAATACATTTTTTTTTTTTTTTTTTTTTTTTGTGTCAAATTTAACTCGTATAATCCGTAAAAACCTCGCGATGTCTATCAATTTCGATTAAATTTGAAAATTCTAAATATACGATCGCTACGATGGTTTCGAGAAGGGGTTTTGTAAATTGTAAGTCTATTTTTAAACAACCTGTCCTTGGTAAATGCCAGTAACCCAATGACGATGATTCGTCTGATGTTAGATCGAAAATACAAAAATTATAACCGTTTGAATACTCTTTATATGATATATCTGAGCCACCATTACTATAACCAATACCAGTTCCAAAGAATAAGGTATTGTAGGCGGCCATATACTGTTGTTTTTTAAAATCCGCTTTAAGTGCAGTAGTATGGATGCTAGAATCCCCGACCACATTCATAAAATTGAAGTCAAAATGTTGCATATTAAAAGGATTTTTTTAAATTCCCGTTAAAACTTGAGGCTTCTACTAAACTTACAATAACCCTTTTCGGCAACTGGCCAAAAGTTAAACCA
The DNA here is from genome assembly GCF_022539635.2 of Chironomus tepperi. Classification (NCBI taxonomy): domain Eukaryota; kingdom Metazoa; phylum Arthropoda; class Insecta; order Diptera; family Chironomidae; genus Chironomus; species Chironomus tepperi. The sequence continues at coordinate 1,419,127 of NW_027226583.1, forward strand.
TCTAGTACAGTACTCTGTATGCCTTTAGAAATCGTTATATGCTTCAACTCACATCTAGTTATGGGATATTTAGCAGTATGTTTCTGCATTGTTAAATTATGGGCTGTTAGAATTGAGGGATTTATTTTTATTTTTCTAATCACCAGAAATGCTGAGGTAATTTTAATCAAATATTTATTAGTATCTTCAATTGTGGTTATCAATGCAAACTCAGGATTTGCACGATACAGTTTAACTAAAATTTGAACACCATTAAGCATAAATCTGTCTAAATTAAATATTTCATTATGTAAACAACTTTCCATCTCTATTTCATTACTATTCATGGACTTTCTAATGACATAACCCTGATTTTCGGGTACCGCGGTCATAAACCCCGCGGTATCCTTGTAATATAGGGATGTATTAAGATGTGTGTTTTTACTCTCACGTGAATAATTCAGTGTATTTTCTATATAAGCTCGATATTGATATAAATTTGTCGTAGGTGTTACACATTTCTGATTTAATTCCACAGATAACTTCGAAAAAATTGAATGGATAAAATTTGCTACTGGTGCCACCGGTGCATTTAATGGTAATTCACTACCATTTTCCAATAAAATCTTTACTTTCAACCTCAGCCGGGTTTGTGACAAGTCAAGATATTCACGCTCACTAGCACTAAACAAGAATTCTAACGGGGCTTGCGACCCACTGTCCAAACTAGCCACAGGTCTGACCTCTGAATAATATCCATCCTCGCAGGTGCGGTTAATGGGGGGTAGTGAAAAAAGATCACACGCTGAACTTATTGTAGGTTTTGAATTAACGTTGATGAATGCCATTGTAGACTTTTAAAATGAATCGAAAAAATCTTTTTGTTTGATCGTGAGATTTCGTATTTTTTTACAATTTTTTCTTGCTTTTAAGGTTTTAGTTTTTTTTTTCTTTTTTTGGGCACTTTTAGCTTTCTTAACTGGCTTACGTTCGTCTATTGACTGATTAATATGTAATTTTTGTCGCTTATTTTTATACCCCCGACCCGACATTTTTGAGATAGCTTTTGTTTTAATTGTATTTAACAGGTCGCCACTACGACTTTTTAAAGAATTTTTAAATTCTATTTGGTTGTCCACGTCGCTCAAAACATCACTAGCGGATTTCAAAAGCTCTTTACCCAAATAAACTGAGCTTTGCTTTAATAATGGAAACACAAATCTAGCCAAACCACCTAACCATTGTCCAATACCTAAAATAAAAAAAGATTATGGTTAAAAATTTTAAAGACTTTTTTTTTTTTAATTACTCACCATGACCTCGTTGGTACATTGACCCTTCATAGAGTGATGGCTGACCACCACCACTACCAGCCTGGTTTAAATAATACCTTAATAAGGTATCTAGTTCATCAGTTAACTGCATTTTATAATCGATTTTTTTTTTAAGCTTTACAGAAGTGGAGTTGAACGATACACTGCCCAAATAAGAATGGCATCAAAACACCCATGTTATCACGTATATCAATTTGAATCTCGGAAATATATTTTTGAGAGATTTTAACATAATCTCTGACAGCATATTCATGAATTAAATTTTGTCCAAAAAAAGTATCACGCTCCAGAGTCGGAATAATTTTTAAAATTTGCGCAAATGTGTGTCCTACAATTTGAGATTCAATTATACTACAATAAAGATAGATATTTGAACCCACCCCATGATTGACATGGGGGTAAAAGCGAGCTTGAACGTCTGTGTCTTTCAAAAAATTGTGTAATTCTGGTTCGAAGCCTAAAACTTGTGCAAGACGTCCCTTAAGATATAACTTGGTGACTTTACAACCTAAAGTGTCGGTCGTATTTGAGTTTTCGAATTCGCTCAAAAAAAAATCTCTAGCCTTTACATCAATTGAAACTTTTTTTAATGATTCATCAACAAAAAAAATATTTTTTAACGTTGGATTTGCGAGTTCTAGCCGAATATTTTCATTTAAAACATCTATTATTTCATAAACAGACCCATATAGATCAACGGGTATTTTAATTTCAACATTGGTTTGTTTAAAATATTCTTCTTGATGTATTTCATGCTCGACAATCTCTAAAACAAGTACATTATTGTTTTCAGAAACATTCTGAATTGTGTTTGGATATGATATACTGGCTAAACCCACTTTCCAGGCGGCTGATAAATCCAAAATTTTCGGTAATTTCACTTTAAAACTACATGTTTTATTTTCAGGGTAAAAATTTAGGGATGCGTCAGAAAGTAGCGTCACAAAAAAGTCCTTACTTTTTACGTTATTATTCATCGTGAACTAAATTACGTGCAGCAATCCAAGAATTATTTTTATGTCCTTTCCAACTAACATATAATTCCTTAATGCCGCGACGTACCCGAGAGTCCAATATGGCATCAATTCGATAAATTAATTCTTCACAGTTTGTGATTTTTTGTAACTCTTGTCCATAAAAACAACCCTCAATTACTTTATTTTCAAAATCCTTTATTTTATATGTTGTTTGTTTGTGTGCATTTTTTTTTACAATTTGATACACAGCATCGGACCATGAGGGAGTGTAGCCTTTGTCACCAAGGTCAATCTTGGGTTTAGAAATTCGAACAAAATCGTCAACCTTAAATTGCTTTTTATATGGTTTTGATTTTTCAAACATTTTATTAAATTTTGAATATTCCCAAACTTGTAACAAATTTTTTTCATTAACCGACTTAGGACTACAACCTATCATACGGTTGAATTTTGAGTTCATAGACCTCGTTAGAATTTGTAATTTGTCGATATATCTAAATTGCATCGTCGCTGTTAAGTATTTAAATAAAACATTCTTAAATGTACGAATACCTCGTTCGGCCATACAGGCCTTATGAATATCATTATGGGGAAAAAATTGCTTTACTTTTATACTTTGTAAATATCGGGCTAATTTACAATTTTTAAATTCACCGCCATTATCACTAGCGAATATACGTGGTTTGATTTTCGAACTTTCAATTATGTCCTTAAGAGCCATTAAAACTTCTGTGGATTGTTTTTTTTTTAAAGGTCTAGTTCTTACAAATTTACTAAACGCGTCAATTACAAATAAAATATATTTAAACCCATCGTTTTCAAAACCCAAATCCGTCAAATCGATGAGATCAGCCTGCCATTGTTCGTTAAGATTATCAATCACATAGGGATTGCGCTTAATTGACTTAAAACGAGGCTTATGTAGTGTGTATGCAATTTGAATACCTAACCATGACGCTATAATTTTTTTAGGTATTTTTTTGTTTAGGGCTTGATAAATATTTTCAACTGTCGAAAATGAAGCTGGTTTTTCTAAATTATAATAAATTTTTTCTATTTGTTTTGCACATTTTTGCGGGATCTCAACTCCCATTTTTTGATAATGTCCCGTGGTCCCACCTGTTTTGTACTTTTTTTACCTCTTTTTGCAGTCTTTATTAGTGAATGATCAATCTTGCGTTTTGGTAAGCGCGTTCTTTGAGGGGTCTTAAATGAATATGAGTCATTATTACTACTGTGTGGTATATTTATTTCTGAAATATCCATACTGTCAAGCTGATCTGAGAGTTTATTAATCCTTAAGGATGTTCTAGGGGTTGATGCATTTGTCTCAACATTAACACTTGTAATTCGAGATTGTAACTTTTTAATTTTTTCATTTAAAGATATAAAAGATTGTAAAATTTCATTTTTCTGGGGGGTTTCTTTTGAAATTGTTAGTGGATTTTTTTTTCGGGTCTTAACGACCCCCGAAAATTCAACTTTGTTTAATGGGTTTATTGTCGAATCAACATTGGTGTCGTCAATATTAATCATTGGATTAACAAAATTAGTTGTTTTATGAGCTACACCCTCTTGGGGTTGCTTATTTGTACTAAAAGGCTTATCTGTTAAAATTTTTTTCAACAATAACATTTTTTCTTGTTGGGCTTTTTGTTTGAGTACCTTTTCATTTTGGACTTGTTGTCGATATTGATGTAAAAGAAAGTTATATTGGGCCAGTTTGGACGACTCATCTAAAGAAGCATCATTAAGTGTATGGTCCAAAGCCTGGTCAAATTTTTTGGGGTCCGACTTATAAACCGTTGATTTAATATCGAATATTTTATTTTCAACTCCTAAATTGACGTCTAAACCAGCTTTTTTGGCTTCATCAAAGTCCACAAGCATCATTTTTCGAGTATTTATCATTTTTTTTGAGCTTGTTTCGCAAAATAACTAATTAATTCACTAACAACTGGTGTAAGTAACGCCAAAAAAAAACCTCGTCCCTTTAGATTTAAAAGTTGTTTTTTTTTGTCAATACTTTTTAAAAAGTTTTTTGAAAATGAACCGTTTTTTTTTCTTTGAAAACCGTTGTGAATTTTTGCTAGTTTTCGAATACACTTTTTGTGTTTCTTCAAGGTCGTGTATCTCGAATTATCACAATCAATATTACCTCTCAGATAGTTGAAACAGAGTTCTGAAATTGATTCAATCAATTGCGGATCCGCCGAATGAATTATAAATTCTCGAAGTTCAGGTGTTGCGGTACTTAAGAGTCTAAGTTTTTTAAGTTGCCCTTCTATACACTTTGACATCTCTGAAACAAGTGATTAAAACGGTATTCCAAACATACTTATTTAAATATTTTTCCTTGTTTTTACGGGTATATAGACTGTTGTACAACCGTGATCATCTGGGAATATATTGGTTCGAAACCGTAGCGGTTCAGGACAAGACTGGGTCATGTCTAGTAGTAAGTATGAATGCGCTTTTTGACAACTGTCTTCAAATGTTGATAAAAAAAATTTGTGATTTTGTGGTGAAACCTGCCTGGCTAAAACCGAGATTTGATCTTTTGCTCTCGGACTTTTGAAAACGACTATGTAGTGTGAATTAAGTGAAATTGTACGAAAATATGGATTGGCACTAAAAACATTCTGACTTAACACGATAATCGAAATATTGAAATGATGAGAACCTCTTGTAAACATTTGTGCAACTTCTGTAGTACAGTCATCGACTTGATCGTCTATTATTAACAACCGTGATTTTTTGTCTTGAAAATTCTCAAAACTTGGTATACCTTTGTGAATTATAATTTGTTTGTCACTCACCACGTGTTCAGGCATATAGATTTGTTGGTTTGGCGGTATTGAGTAAATAATTTGTTCAAACGGTTTATCAAACATCACATCCCGATGTTTTAATAGATTAAACACAAACGTTGATTTACCACAACTTGTAGGACCAGCACACACACAGGTTAACGGCACTTTAAATGGTATAAAACCCATTTCTTTATTATTATATTTCGACCTCTAAAAAAATTTAAAGGTTTTTTCACAGTTTTTTTTTTAAAAATTATTATCAAACGGCAAAACACCTTTTCAAACAAACACATCTCGCGATAATGAATTATCGCGAAAAAACACTGTCCTTTATATAGATTTCTAAGTATGTTTACAACTTAGGTATTCAGGTATTCAATACATTTTTCTTTTTTAAAAAAGTTTATTAATTTAAGATTTCCGAAACTTAATAAGACATTTTTTGAAAACTATTATAAAATATTAATTTACTAAACATCTAAAAAGACGTAAACTTTTTAACGGTTATTTTTTGGGCTCCAATAGACCGTTAAATTTCTTTAAAAAATAAAATCTTTTTTTTTTACACAGCACAAGACCTTGGAGTTTATTACATTTGTTTTTATTCTTTTTTAAAAAAGGACCTTAAGAATTCACAAGAAAAAAAAATGATCCTTTTTAACATAGTCATAAACAACTCATTCGATTTTAAAAAGACCCAAACACATAAGAAAAAAAAATTATTTTTTCTTTTATTTAAACTTTTTATATTTTTTTTTTTTTCTTTTTTTTTTATTTTAACACAACTAATAAAATGAACCTTTTTTCTATTATTTATTTAGGTCCTTTTTTTTTTTAAATAACAATTAAATTATATCAAACAATCAAAATACAATCAAACGCCGACACCACACCTGCAACCTGATTTAGTTAGGTGATTACTACTCGTCTAAATTTAACTCAAGGATATATCTTGTAGGATGTTATTAAATGGTTATATCATCCCATAAAAAAGTATTAGCCTTATGTTAAGCTTTTACCATAAATCTACATCATGAGCCTATATTAATGACGGGAAAAATGTCTGTAATGCAAGCTCGTTTATATCTCAAAGGACAACGTCCTTTTTCTCAGAAGAATCTTGCAATAAAACAACTTTTTTTCCCCTTTTCCTTTATTCGGCATCTTTAAAATAAAGCAAAAAAGAATTGTGAAATTAAAACATTTTATGCTGTATGATTTATGACATGATAAGAATTATGAGTCAGTTTGGGTTGACTGGAGGATCTTTGTGGTCGGATAAGAGAAGCTTTTTGGTATTAGATAACAAAGATTCATAAGCAGTGGATAAAAGAGAATCATTAAAGCTGGATATTAGAGAGATTAGGAGTCAGACAACAGAGTCGGACAACCGAGATTCGAATTAGAGTTCGAATGACAGAGATTCGGACTAGAATCGGATAACGTAGACTTGGATTAGAGTCGGATAACTGACACTCAGATTAGAGTCAACTAACAGTCGGATAACATCGACATTCGAATTAGAGTCGGATAACAGAGATTCGTATTAGAGTCGGAAAACAAGGATTCGAATTAGAGTCGGACAACAGAGATTTGGATTAGAGTCCGATAACTGGGACTAAGATTAGAGTCGAAAAACAGAGATTCGGATTAGAGTCGGACAACAAGGATTCAAATTAGATTTGGACAACAGAGATTCGGATAACAAAGGTTGACTAGAGTCGAAACAGAGACTAATTAGTCACTAGCGTCGGATAATTGAACCTAATTAGAATAAGCTCAAACTCATTGAATCAAATTAATCTTATACGTTACAGTCAGCTAAGATAAACTGTATTAAGAATGCGCTCACTGTCCGAAACTCATTGACTCTCAAAAAAGCAAACCCAAAAACCATTTCAGGACTAATTTAACCTCTTTCGTTCTTTGAAGTTCACTTGAATTCGTCAAAAAAAGAAAGGAATAAGAAAAGTCTCTTAAAATTTCATTATTCCATCCACCAACCTTCTTTGCACGGCATAGCTCTCTCTCAAGATGAATCCCAAAATGAATTATTTTACTTTTTTTTCCTTTCTACCGCTACCTTCGGTATTATCATCTTGTTATTTTCATATTCCAGTTCATCTTTCTTGTTTAGTAAATTGTTCATGATGGTACCATTTAATTTAATGTTAATCCTAGCTACTTATAAACCTTATTTCTATTAATATAATTTTAAGAGCCAGAAAAGGAAGTGAAAAAAGGACACAAAATGAAATTTTATTCGACGGGTACGGACCGTTGAGGATTCAATCCATCACAAATTTTTTTTATAGTTTAACATAAAGTTTTTTTGGTAATTTTTGAGTCAGTCATGCTGAAAGTCATTGAGCCAAAATGTTGAGGGAGGGGATGGAAAGTGAAAAAGTTTGTTCAAATAAAACGTAGGCAGTTGGCAGTACGTGTTATGTATCTTTTTTTTACTTCTTAAATACCCAAAGTTGAAGAAATCGTGAAGTTTTATAAAATCGAATTAAGTGTAAGAGAACCTTCAAGTGTGCCAAAGATGTCGCATCTTAATTAAATATCGTATAACTGTCTAGAGAAAGTATTTTCATGTAGATACATGATGTGATAGCTTCTTATCTAATGTAAATTCTCCCATGCACGCACAGTTTTCTCTTCTCTCTGTCTCTTTCTTTGTTTTTTTTTTTGGGGTTTAACATTTTCATTTTTGAGGAACCGACAAGGGGTTGTTTACCTATTACGTAACGTTCTTAGGTGTCAAAAGAATATCGAAAACGACCATGTACAAAACGTAAATTCGCATAAGTGCCTATTTCAGGTTTGAGACGCAGAATTGGCAGAACTTTGGGAGACCAGACTCCAAGCATCCAAAAAACGCTCCTTTTCTATGAAGTCGCCTCCAATGGAGTCCTGCCAACTCTGCATCTATGGATGAACATTCTGATGTCTTTTTTTGAAGTAATATTCTGAGAGTTAAATTTGGTTCTAAGAAGGAAGGAGATTCTTTTAAGTGTAAAAGCAATGTGTTGACATATCAGCTCTCTAGGAAGATTGACATTTTAATACGTGTTAGAATGAAAAGTTTTCTAAAAAGCAACAGTGACGTAATAGTTAGAGTATCGGACAAGCGATCCTAACAACCCTGGTTCAATCCCATGGAAAGTCTAGTTGAATTTGGGTGATTTTTCATTGCTCTAAGAGCATTAATCCGATTTGTATGATTCAAGACACACAAATCATGGTTAGGTACATTGTATTGATATACACTCGGCCATGTAGTGTGCAGAGTTGGGAACTTCAAAAAGACAACAAAAGTGAGTTCTCTTTAAGTGAGGTCTTTAGGTCTGACTTTGTGGATGGCAAAAGATCATTTAGGAGTCCAAAAAAATGGAGAGAATCTGTCCATCAAGATAGTATTTCACTTCAAAAAACTGAGCTTGTTATAGATGACATCTATGAGGGCTCATAGATAACGCTTGATCTGTACTGCCAGCTTACGGTTAGAAATTGAGGGTTAAGATTACTTTTCGCTTGAAAATTTAGGAAAGGGGTTTTAAAAAAGTAAATTTTCCGCGTTACGTAATAAATTAATAGCCCCAATCCAGAAATGTTTGTCTAACGCGATACGCTTCGATTATTGTTTATCCAAGAATTATTATATGTGGAAGGTTATGGGAAGGTTGGCCATAATTCACGTGGCACTCAATTTAAAACAATATCTTCAATCCCACCCTCGTATATCCCATGAAAAAAAAAAATTCCTTATACTACTCATACAGAGATCATAAAGTCAAATTCAATATTTCTTTTATCCAAGTTCCTTTCACATTGTTTATTGCTTTTCGGAAGAAAAAAACGTCTGAAACTTGGGAATGGAAATTTATGGTTGAGTGCTCTCAATAAAAATGTAACAGAAACATCGACAAGAAGAAGAAGAAGAAGAGATCGCGGAAGTATTCTCAATTGACAGTTAAAATTGATTGTTTGACAAAGAGCGAAAAAACAGTTTTTTGCTTGCTTTTGCAAAAAAAGGAAGTAAAACTTTAAATTGAATGTCGCGTGTGAATGTATGGCATATCCATATGAATTTATCATGAATCTTCTTTGTTTTGTATAGAACAAAAATGCTGAAGAAGGATTTTGGTTGTACATTTTACGGTACTTGACGTGTTTCACCTCAGACAAGCCTTTATATCCTCTCACTCACATATATGAGCATTTACTTGTCTGTCTGGACGGGATCTACTTGTCCATTCATCTGTCATTTCAATCATTTCCACAAAATGTACATTTAATCACTCGTATATCCTCGTATTGATACATTTTCAGTTATTTTGTACTTCATTCATTGCTATTTTAGGACATATGTCTACCTATTGGATTATTTGACCTTTCAATTATTTGCTCATCTGTCTGTCGTTTCATCAAACTATTTGGTCGTTGTATAGCTGTCAATTTAGAGATTGCATTTTTGGTATTACTTGAATATGGATTTTTGCGTCTATGTTTGGACCACATGTCGGCTGCTTTATTTGACATCTAAAAGCTTGGTGGATATTGATTCAATAATGGTAATAGCTTTGAATTGATAGAAAATACGTCAAATTGGGTTGAATTTATTATTAAATGGATCAATCAAGCACACTATTATAGTAAATCTGTTCATTATTATGTTTATTGAGTCTTATCTAGCCTCAAAAACCTAAAAAGTGCTCGTAAATTAGTGCCTTTGGATAAGTGTTTGGTCGTTTTATGGAAGCTTTTGTCCTGTCGATTGCTAAACCAAGACACCCGAGCAGCACACCGTATTCGCTAGGTTATCGTATGAACATTAAGACACGAAGTTACTCTAACAACACCTGATTGTTTTCGACCCATTTTTATGACAATTTTTTGAATGAAAAAAATATTTTACCGTATTGTGTCACTCGGAGCAACTCAAAAAGTGCTGCCTTAATCAGCCATTAAGTAGCCATCGAAATTCTTTCATATCTTGCCATCAACATGGTAGCATTGCAGCAACTTTAACGACTGTATAATGCCATTCGATCTAACCCTATTGATGTCAGCCTTGGAAAAGAGTCAGTCAAGATTGGATGTAGGTTACCATAAATAAAGGAAGTTAATACCAGAGACTAAAATTATTTTTAAAAATCATTAGCAAAAAAAATCATTTATTTTCGTGAGTAAAAAAATCACTGATTTTTTTGCTCATACGTAAATATTTACGTAGAAAAAATCACGTAAAGAAAAATATTTACGTAGCAAAAAATCATGACGTCACAATTTTTCGTAAAAATAATTTTTTCTGCGGGAATATTTTACTTATGATCGTTCGTGTCAATGATAGTGAATTTAACTAATCAAATATTACTTGACATGTGTTTTTAACATAATTAATGTAAATGTTTACTCTTAAATTCAGTTACTTTAATTAAATTATGTAAAAAAAATTCATCTTGACTAATTAAATTCAGTATAGTCATATTCAGTACTTTTTTGTCGGATTAGCCAAATCAAATCCATTGAAAAGTTACTAAATACTTGTAACAAAATTTGATGAATTTAATTAATGTAGACGAATTTTTTTAACATAATTTAATTAAAGTAACTGAATTTAAGAGTAAACATTTACATTAATTATGTTAAAAACACATGTCAAGTAATATTTGATTAGTTAAATTCACTATCATTGACACGAACGATCATAAGTAAAATATTCCCGCAGAAAAAATTATTTTTACGAAAAATTGTGACGTCATGATTTTTTGCTACGTAAATATTTTTCGTTACGTGATTTTTTTCTACGTAAATATTTACGTATGAGCAAAAAAATCAGTGATTTTTTTACTCACGAAAATAAATGATTTTTTTTGCTCATGATTTTTAAAAATAATTTTAGTCTCTGGTTAATACACGACAGTAGTCGATGTCCAATAAAATTTAGTTTAATAAAGCTTCAGATTACAAGAATTGAGAGAAGTTTTCATTGATTTTGAAGGATTACGGATACACTTGAATCCTCCTGGGTATGTTGTTAATTTGTTGAGCTCGCTAACAGTACAGTTCAATTGTGATCCATGACTTTCCTCAGATGGCTCCTAAAGCTGGCTCTATCAACCTCACATTCTGGTTGTTCAATCCAAACCACATAGTGACCCTGAGTTGAACGAGGATCTTATTAATATAGAGTGCTTTGACATAGCAACCCACCATTCTTAAACCTAACCTAAGAGACTCATATCTGGCGAAGATGAACCAAAACCCAAAATATCAGTAATACCAAAATGGACGACTTTCCTTAAGATATTCAGCCATTCTATTTATAATTACAACAACTCTTTAATACAGTAATTTAGAGTAATTTCCAAAGTTTCAATGTCATAAAATAATGAATATCAAATTTATATTAGACACAATGAGCAAGGAGCTCATTATAACCATAACCACAATCATATCATTTATACTCAAGTGATAATTTTAAGGCACCCATATCATAAATTTCACAATCCTACTCCAATTTACGATCGTCTATTTAAAGATTCTAAAAACATTTTCACAAAGTTATTTATAGTCAATGACTCGTGTAGAATAATTTAGGATTATTGACACAACATAAATTCTGTGTAGAATATTGATCAGCATTACTTATCGTACCTCAATCAAAAATGCCTCAAATGCCACAAACTGACCAATAAAATGACAAGCTTATGAATTTTAAAAATTTTTATCCTTTTTTTTTTGATATTAAATAGAATTCCTGCACAAGCAGCATCAAGTTCCATTATGTAATTTGTTGTTGCTGCAACAATTTCTTTTTTTTTTTCGTCGTCCATAAATCCCCCCGTCCTTTTTAAATTCCACAGCAACCCTTGCTCAGCTTCAAAAAACAGGCTCCTATCTCATTTTGATTTATGATATCATTTTCCTAACCATTTTTATATTTATTATGGGGATTGTTTTTGTCACATGGAAAACATGAAAAAAAAAAATAAAATCGCTTGTATCAGTTGAGATACACAGAAGTAACAACAAAAAAATGAGAAAGGAAACGAATCACCTAAAAATGCAAAATGGACCAATTTTGTTCTTGTCTCGTCTCACGGGGGAAAATTTTTTTTTATTTCCATTCTCATACTTCATTTCCTTCTTGTTTGGTCTAGAGCAGTGGTGGGCAACCTGTGTGTCGAGGTTACTTACTTACTTACTTACTTACTTACTTACTTACTTCGCTGGTCGTATAGATCAGTTGTGATCCATGACCTCCCACAGGAGTCGCCTGAAGCTGGTTCTATCGCTGGCTACCACTTGCCAATTTCCGATACCAAGTGCACTACTATCTGTGTCGAGGTACAGCAGTAAAATGCCTTGAACCGATTACCATGTGTTGTTATGGTTTGTATCATTTGGTATTGGCATTTGGCAGGCGGAAACCGGCGTTAGAACCAGTCTTAGGCGACATCTGAAGGAGGCCATGGATCTCAGTTGATCAGAATTGAGGCAAAGTGTTCCACATCACACAGGTTACCCACCCCTGGTCTACAAAAAGAACAAATTTTTTTTAGGCAATAAGAAGAAAATATTTTCTGCTGGTTAAAGCAAAAAGCTTTCGATTTCAATTCTTTTTCCCAACACACATACGCACGAAGAAAATGTGAGAGAAAAAGGTATGCAAAGTCATTTTCAAATAAATCGTTTCATGCTTTGCTTTTATGATAAGCATGAAGAAATGGAAGAAGTAGAAAAAAAAAGTCCTTGGTTAAAAATAAAAAATCTAGAATTGGAAACTTTTTGTGAATGACTACTAAATTTATGATTCTAAAATTACGATAAATTTGGGCAGATTAGAATTTTGTTGATGATCAGGGTGGTATGAATAGAAGCAGTTGAGAGCCTAAGCATAAGACTTCCCTGAATTGCAATAGTCGGTTAATCAATCTAAAATCCGGAACTAGGACGTCGTGACTCTGACTTGATACTTGATTTAAACCGAATCCGTTACCAAGTTAGAGTCACGTCGGTCTTGGTGCAAAGGTTATTCGATTAGGTAGATAACTCCAGCCCTATACCGGTGTGATTCTGGTCTGAAATCATATTCGTTGAAATCTGTCCTCAGGAAAGACAGAAATCAGCATAGGGCCAGCTTTTCCAATAGTTCTGCAACATGTACTTCCAGAAAAAGATCTTTTAATATGATATCAATCCTGAACAGCATAACATATTGGCTATGTCACCGTTTTATCAGTGAGACATGGAATTGCCCTGACGTCATCATATTAGCTACAATTGACATATTTTTGCAAAAAAAAAAAAAAAATGCGATTTGCTATATTTTGCAGCTCGGGAAAATTACCAGATAAATGTCAAAGCTTCGTACCAGAGGTTGCTTACTAGCTTTGAGTATCAGCCCACTAAAACATGACTATATCCTTTAACCTTTCAGTGCATCACGTCACACAAACTAAATCACCACCGCGACTCATTAGTTAGCCCACCAGATTTGTCCTTCATACACATAACCACAAGATTAACGACCTACCAAAAATAACATAAATATAACCTACGACAACTGTTTTCACCTCTCGACAGTAATGCGTAAATGTAGAAAATATATAATAATACTTTATTATGCCTTTAATGTTTTTCGTGTTTACTCCCAAGATATTAGTAACTGATTATGTTTTCCTTTTTGTTACGTTCATTAGCTCTGATATAGATAAATTACTTTTATTAAAGTTATTGTTGTTCATTCAAGTTGTAGTTGTTCTAAAGTAGGTTTGAAGTTTGAAAATTTGGTACGGGCATGCATATTGGTGGTAAGTGGTCTGGTTGATCAAATGGATTGCCTGAACAGCACAGCGTGTTGGCTAAGGCATCGGCACATCGCTGTATTGACGGTAAGACGTAAAGATGCCCTGAAGACATCGCGGTGGCTGATTTTGGCCCATTTTTACTGCGAAAAATGCGGTTTACCGAATTTTGCTTTTGGAGCTGCTTATTAAGAAATCAAGAAAGCTGTGGGATGCTCTCAACACCCTCCCAGCCTCATCATCCAACCCCATGAATGACTCATCAATCTTATTACATCAAACTACATCAATTTAAGCTACAAACATTAAATACAATCCAAAATCATATCCAATTATAATCAAATTCTCAAGAAATCTACGCAATTCCATATCCATTCAGTTAAGCATTTTCCTAGAATTTAATAATTAAAATATCTATTTCCAAAATGGAATGTATGTATACTATTCATGTCAGCCTGAAATATTAATATTTATTCCATCAGAATTTCATATATGAAGGTAAATATACATTTTAATAAATGAATAATGTCACATATGGATATCCTTTGGGGGATGAGCTAAGTGACCTGAATTTTGTTGACGAAGACAGATAAATTGTAAAGAAGTGGGTTTTTGTGCTCTTCATGTAAGACATTTACTGCATCATATTGTGATGAAACAGAGAAATATTGTAGATTTTGAATGTAAATGGCTCTAAATGGATTTAAAATGGATTTGGAATTATGAATTTAAGTTGCATTTACTTGACATTTACAGATAATGACCATGAACCTTTCATGATGTAAGCATTCAATATGATTTGGTTGTGAGATCGGTATTTGGTGGGAATCGTACCCTTATTTATAAGGTTTGCCAAAATTAGATGCGCATAAATGCAAAAAATTTAGATGGATGCATTTGAATGCAATTGGATGCGCATCTGGAACAATAGATACTGCAGGCAAGCTGCAGGCCTGCGCATCTGAGCGAACCCTACTTATTAACTCACTTCGCGGCCGTACAGACCAATCTTCAGATGCCGCCTAAAACTAGCTCTATCGTCGTCTACCACTTGCCAATTTCTGATTCCAAATGCAATAGTTTCTCGATCGACAGCTTCTTTCCATGATTTCTTTGGCCGTTCACGCGACCATTCTGGGAATCCCACGTCTTCACAAAAAGGTGACCCCGATGCCCAGTCTGTTGTCTATCCACTTGGCCACAGAAGCCTAACTCTAGCACTGACAGATTCTGTCTATATTCAGCTCGATACCCTGGATTCCACTTTTCTCATACACTACGACTGCTTAGCATGGTTCTAAAAGTCAGTTAAGATCATGTTCAAGTAAAAAAAACTAGGACATTCAGCATTCCTTGGGGGTTTCAATGAATTTCCTTCAATTTCTTTAAAAAGGGTTAATCACTTATTAAGCCCTTAGGAGGGGGTGTAACAGGGTGTTACGGCTCAAACAATGATTCCCTTCTTGATAAAAATGCCAAATTAAGAAGGAGGAACTCAATTAATCTGTTCCATTCAATCCACTTCCTAAAAAAATATGTCTAAGCTAATCTTATGCTACACAACCCCCCAATGTCAATCCATCTATTAAAATATTACATGTCATATAACAATAACCCCACGAGTGACTCTATCCTTGACATAAATCCCCACTTTTTATGACACAAATCTGACGACATTAACTTATAAAGAAGTAAACAGAATGTCACAAAATGATATATCAGATCATAAATAACATTTGAAATATACAATATTCATCTATGATACATAGATAAGCAAAAAGGTCAAGAATAAAAATGAAACATGATGTAAAGTTTAAAGGAACGATGAAGGTGAAAATGTAAATTATTCTCACTATGCATGCTTCTGTTACATGTAACGTGAACAATCTTTCAGTTAATTAAAATTAAATTAAGAAGATTAAATGGGGGAGGGAGGAATTAAGGTTACTTTTACATCGGTGTATGCAAAGTTGAATGAGTTTGTTGCTGTGACAATTTATGTTGCATATGGAGGGAATTAACAGAGTATTTAAAACATTTAATGAACTTTAATGTGGAATTGGGATTTTTTATTGGAAAAATGTTTATGTGAAACTCAAAAATTTATGAGGATTGAATTGGGTTAATCGGTTAATCGATCAAGAATCTGGTGACTCAAGGTGGGGTGATTTTGTGCGCATTATGTGTGTTATGCGCATTATGTGGGTTGTGCGCATTATGTGTGTTATGCGCATTATGTTCAAATTTGATATGATGCCGACCTGAGGGGTGATATTTTTGGTGGTGATGTGGTACAGTAGGGCATAATACGGTATAGTAAAGTTGCTCCACAGGTACGGTACAATGATACTTCTTTTAAAGCTTGAGGTATACCTATATCGTACCAATGGTGCACAGGTAGTACGGCATAGTTGTATGATGGTACAATATTGGTGTATTTTGGTATTTGATATTTTTTTCCGAAAAACCCAAAAAAATTGAACAATTTTATCTGAAAAGCGGGTTCATGACTCCATGGAAGGATCTGGATCGGATGGGAGGGTTGAACTACCAGGCAATCTGGTAGATACCAGGTAGCCTGGTAGATATCAGGCAATCTGGTAGATGGCAGGTAATCTGATAGATAACAAAAAGTCTTTTAGATACCAGGTCATCCCTGGCTACATCCTTAGCTTATCCTCCAGATAGATAAGATTGTAAGGGTAATGCAATAATGAAAGGCATCCATTAACATCAAAAGCTTCCGGCAATACTAATTCCTTTTTCAAGTTATCAAGTCAACCCTCTTGCATCCATTACTCCATTTTCAAATCACAGATAATCTAAATGGCATCAAGACATTCAATATCGACCTATATCCAAAAAAAGTAGAATAGATAAAAGAAGATGAAAATTTCAATTTAATGACTGAATAAATAATAAATCAAAAAAAAGAAGTAAGGAAGGAACGAAAAAAAATGGAAAATTTTCCTCATAATCTTTGTGATATTATTGAAAGTGATAGGCAGAAGGTAATGAGGATAAAGTAAGAAAATTATTTATGTCCCTTTTATTCTTCATGGAACGGATGTAATGAGGAGGAATTCCCTTAAGGGAGGAGAATATCTCATAATAATTTTTTTATGTCAGCTACAAATTCCCCATTGAGGATTGAAGGCAAATTGTTCAAGTTTATTAGATTATATAAATAGGAAATAAGCAATCAATCAGCCATAAAAGCAGTTATAGGCAAAAATAAGGATAAGTTTTTAGTATTAAAGACATTTCTTTTCATGTCTTAATAAGATTTATTCCTATCCTGCCTCTATGCTTCCGTTTTCATATTTTTTTCTTTTTTGTTTTCTGAATTAATAATCTTCTTGATTTTTAGCTAGGGTATTGTGGAATATATGGACCAGATTATATCAGTTAAGGGAAGATTTACGATGATGTAGTTTATGTGACTGAAATTTCAAAGGAAAACAAGTTTTTGTGAAGCTTAATTTTGTTATTCATTAAATATTTTGTATGAAATTAGGATATTCGGGATAGCATCTCACTCGAACTAAAATGAAAGCCTGCTAGTTCAAGTCCCATCACATATACCTTAGCAGAGAAGAATCTGAGTAATCGAGCTATATAAAGACGAATCTAGCCATATGTAGGCCAATTGAACAATATATGAGCGAATATAGCCGTAAAAGAGCCCAAAAGAGCTAAATATAAGCGAAAAGAGCCATACAAACGTGAATAGAGCCATACATAAGCGAATATAGCCAAATATAGGCGAATAAAGCCGTATACAAGCGAATAGAGCCATATATAGGCGAATAAAGCCATTAATAGGCGAATAGAGCCACATATGGCTGAATAGTGCCATTTTCAAGCGAATAGAGCCATTTATGGGCGAATAGAGCATTAGGTGAGCAAATGGAGTCATGAAAGGCGAATTGAGCCATATTTTAGTGAATTCAGATGAATCGATCCATATATAAGGAAACTGAATATTATACAGGCGAAAAGAGTCATGCAAAGGCAAATTGAGCCATAAGTATTCAAATTTAGGCAAATAGAGCCATATGTGAACGAAAAGAGTCATATATGGACGAAAATGAGCCATATAGCGGCCAATTTAGCCATACATACGCAAATTGAGCCATATTTAGGCAAATTGAACCATATACAGTTGAATTGCGCCATACACAGACGTATTGAACCAAAGTTAGTCACATTAAGCCATATACCGGTGAATTGAATCGAGGCAATCAATCGAGTCAATTATAGATAGATCGGGCCATATATTAGTAACTGTGAGAGTAAGACCTCTGTCGCCGTATCTTCAATAAGACTCCAAATTGTCCTGACGTCATCGTAACACCGGATTTCGATCCATTTCAGCGGTAAAACACGGTCCGCCACATTCTGTCAATCGAAATCAATTTATTCTAGTCTAATAACCATTTCTTGTTGCTAAATATAGCAGCGTCGATATGATATACCTAAATAGATATGAAATATGACTTTTTTCTTTCTTAGAATTCAATTAGTAACTAAAATCCCTAATGCCATTATTCATTAAGCAATTTATATCAAATAAAAATTTTTTTCCAGGAACCAATATTAATTAGCATGCTAGATAGAATTACCGATTTGCCCAAAAATGTCATGCTTGGAATAATAAATTTATATTTCAATATCAATCGATAGCCATTTTCATAAACAAGAAGTCAATTATTAGAACAAATAGATTGGAATGCTTATTGTGCGTTGAGTAAGTTCCAATGAAATGTATTTATGTATTCCTAATTGGCTTGGATTATTTATTGAATGATCACAATATTATTCAACAACAGAATATATCCTGTGGACAGAATAAATAAACTTTTTTTTTTTTGAAGGTCATAGTTCCTAACTTTGAGCATGTTAAACTATGTTGGTCATATCAATGTCTATTTCAGAGTTGTCTATTTCGGAGTTGTCGCCTATTGACTTGCTATCGGAAGCAAAAATCTATCAAAGGCATTAGCTTTAGGAAGGCAAACAAATTTGGCTTATTGTAGGCTTGCCTAGATAAAGACAATATCTAGGCAAAAGGCATTGTCTGGTCAAAGGCAATAATTTTTGCTTATTATAGGCAATACCAAGGCAAAAGACACAACGAATGCCTTTGACCAAGCAGTGTCTTTGACCAGGTAGTGTCTTTGACCTGGAAGTGTCTTTAATCAGGCAGTGGCTTCGATCAGCCTTTGATCAGGCAGTGTCTTTAACCAGGCAGTGTCTTTGACCAGGCAATGGTTTTGACGATGATGTGGCTTTGACGAAGCCATACCTGACGGCTTTAATCAATCAGTAGCTTTGATCAGCCAATTCCTTTGACGAGGCTGTGCCTTTTGACTAGCCAGTGTTTTTGACCAAGCAGTGCCTTTAACCAGACAGTGGCTTTGACCAGGCAGTGTCTTTGTCCTGGCAGTGGCTTTGACCTGGCAGTGACTTTGACCAGGATGTGGCTTTGACTAGGCAGTGGCTTTGACCAGGCAGTGGCTTTGACCAAACAGTGGATTTGACCAGGCAGTTCCTTTTGACCAGGTTACCATCATACAGCTTCATACCTTTCCAAAGCCACACTATCTTACAACTCTGACCAATTTCATTGAATGAGGAAATTTCCATTACATTTTCTTCTTTCCAAAAACAGAATTACTGCCTTATGCAGCTCAAAAACAGCCCAATAATCCAAAAAACTATTCAAAATATTTGACATACCAGAAATAAAATTCAAAACATTTCACCATACCAATGATGTATGAGTAAAGCATAAGCATGAACAAACACATCTCTCCTCTGTGTGTCTCTCCACGTTTTTAGTATTCTCAAAAATCATTGTACAAGGCACAAGGCATATGAAATGTTATACTATGTTCAAAGTTTGAATCAACATCATCCCTTTCATTATAGGAATGAGATACACCATTCATATTATCAAATGGTTATGTTTTGCGGATACGAATACAGTAGATTGCTAAATTGCACAAAAATTTTATGATGCATTTCATTTAATGACATTGCCCATGTATCATTATAAAAGAGAATTGTCAGTCATGATACGAAATTTCAAATTGTTCATTTCGGTCGGTTCTCTATGGCTTGATATTTTATATCATGCTTATTCTGTCTGTGCGTGCGGTTTGTTGAGACGATAGAATAAGGCTGTGTATTTACATCACATGAAATGGGAAGGGAGACAGAGAGAATATAAAATAATAAAATTGAGATAAGTAAGTACTGAAGGAAGTAAGCAGCAAAGAAATATTCAATAAAGTGAGATTACGGCATTTTATGAACATATCTGTTGATATTCTTCTTAGACTATTATACACTCTACTGAACTATCTACAGCAATAGACATTTAGTACATTACATTGTAAATTTCATTGTCGCATACAATCCTTCTGTTATGGGATTTGTCTTGTCAGCGCTTAAAATGCGAATTGATGTTGCCTATACAGTTTTTGTTGTGTACATTAGACATGTGTCTACAAAAAAATATCTATGAGCTGTACTTTGTTACTTTTTATGAAGCTATACAAAGCTGTTAAGTATTATGTGGGGTGCTGATGATTTGAGAAATTGATGTGGAATTGATATTAATTGTGTATTTTAGGATATAAGAACATTAGGTATTGTAAAGTGGATTTGTACTAGGGTGCAGCTAGTGTACGAAAGAGGAAAGGTAAAGGGTTTGACCCCAAATCACTTTTCTTCTCCTAGATACGTTCCTGGATGAATTTTTGGAGTTTCATTAGCTATTTTCCCGAGCGGCACAATACGACGAACTGGATCTTTCCACTTAAAAATGGTTTTAAACTAGCCATCAATAAGGGCACATTCAGAGGATGGGGAGGGTGTGGCTGCGCTCCTGATTATCATGGCAACTTTGGAGTAAAATCAGGGCAATTTTTCGGGACTATCAGGACAAATTTGTGGTGAAATAAGAACTACTTCGTGGTGCAATCAGAGCAACTGCATGGTGTCATCATGGTCAACTTCGTGATGCCAATTAGGGCAACTTCATGTTGTCATCAAGGTCATCTTCATGGTGCCAATTAGGGCAACTTCATGGTGTCATCAAGGTCAACTTCGTGGTGCCGATTAGGGCAACTTCATGGTGTCATCAAGGTCAACTTCGTGGTGCCGATTAGGGCAACTTCATGGTGTCATCAAGGTCAACTTCGTGGTGCCGATTAGGGCAACTTCATGGTGTCATCAAGGTCAACTTCGTGGTGCCGATTAGGGCAACTTCATGGTGTCATCAAGGTCAACTTCGTGGTGCCGATTAGGGCAACTTCATGGTGTCATCAAGGTCAACTTCGTGGTGTCAATTAGGGCAACTTCATGGTGTCATCAAGGTCAACTTCGTGGTGCCGATTAGGGCAACTTCATGGTGTCATCAAGGTCAACTTCGTGGTGCCGATTAGGCAACTTCATGGTGTCATCAAGGTCAACTTCGTGGCGGCATCAAGGTCAACTTCGTGGTGCCAATTAGAGCAACTTCATGGTGTCATCAAATTCAACTTCGTGGTGTCATCAGGGCCAATTCGATGTGTCATCAGGAGTCATTCATGTTGTACTGTTCGGTTTTGTTCAGTACATCTATTCTGTACAACATAGATTTACACTCTCAGATTCATCCTTCCTTAAAACACTTCAAAAAGTGCAGTCACTTCTGTCGAGGACCCTTTTTACATTTCACATCAAAAATCAAGAAACAATATTTACATACACATATGCTACAGGAACTAGCAACTAAGCATTTTTCCTCATGCACAATGTTAACATTATGTGCTGTTTATTCTAAAAGCACTCACAAAAAAAATTTATTCAGGCATTCTTGTTGAACTAAAAATAAATATCAAAGTAAGCATTTTCATTTAACAATGGAACGTAAAGTCTACAAAAAAATTGTATCTTTTTTTTTATATTTACAACAGCTGACTAACAACATTTTATTACATAAGCTTGCGTTTGTCGCTTCCCTTCATTAACATAAGCAATCTCGACTCTAAATTGGCACAAGTAATTGAAAATGAAAATAAAACAGTATTAATCTATAATTTTGAAGATTGAATGGTAAGTGATAAAAATTGGGATGGAATGGATAATGTCTTCATGATGGAAATAAATATATGTGTGATAACAAAATATGTAATGACAATAATAACAATAAAGTATGTTTAGACGTTATTGGCGTGGAAATTAATTTTTGGATGGGAAAAATGATTGTTTTGGGATGCTTTAGTGGAATTGAATGCAGCCGAAATTGGGAATTACTGTGAAATTATTATAGATACCAACATATATTGTCGGAAATGATTTTTAAAAGAAGCTTAGCCTATTGTGTGTCTTTATGGCTGCAGATTCTATTATCAGACTCTTAAATGGTGTCTATACCCGATTGACACATATTGAGATCATGTCACGACGGCTAACTCCTATATACTTAGAACCAAACGGCAGTAAATTGGCAAATTTGATGGTTTTCGTCAAGAGGCTTCAGCTTGGTCCTAATTAAAGTTCGCCCAATGCGGGCACATATGCGGGCGTGAACGAACCCCAATACTACTTAAATACCTCGTCACCGTCAGATGGTGCTCCAAAAGGAGCATGGTATAGAATAGTAATGCGGAAATGTCAATTGGATGCCGAAACAGAGAATTTGTGCAAGCTTTGCTATGTTTCCAGCAATAGAGTCAGACGGGAAGCATTTTGTAAAAACCTAGGCTCCAAATCGAAGCATCCAATTCCAGTAAGTAATTAAGCAACCTCATCACCGTGTCTACATTTGAATATATGTCGACCGGGATAGACTAGATGAGTAAATAGCAAATCAACAAAAATGAAAAAGACTCTCCCTCAAAGCTTTTAAAGCTCCACTAAAGCTCTTCCATCTCCCCTTCAAGAAACTTCCTCCTTTAAAGTTAACAACTCATGTCAATTCTGTTAAACTCATCAAAAGCATATTCACAATTTTTTATTATCGATTTCTCTGTCAACATGCATTACATTCTTTTTTCGTTTCTTTATGTTTCTATCGAAAAAGAATTTTCTTTGAAATGAACAAAGGGAAGTTAAAACAGAAGTGTCTGCTTTATCGCAATCAAAGAAAAGTTTCTTTTTTCCTTGTATTGGAAAAAGAATTTTTTGTTGTTTGTACTTTCAGTTGAAAAGAGAGAATTTAAAGGAAGCTGTCCCCTGTTGAATTTTGCGAATAATTGCATATCAAGGACAGTGTTTGAGAGGTCGAAAGTTATGATTTAATAAGGTTTGTCCAAAACTGCGGACATGCAGACACGAAACGAAAACCTACAGTTCCTACATCAACGAACTATACGGTAGTGTCGGAATATGCAGGCTTGTGAATTTCTTGAATGCAGGCCTGCAGCCTTCGATGAATTATAAGATACTTCCGGAAACTGCTCGCCTATACTTCTTAAATGCAGAAAATGCATCCCGTGATTCTTGCCCGAGGCTAAAATTTTGGAACTACAATATTAGTTTTAGGGATACAGATTGAGGTCATTAATTAATGATATTTTGTGGATTGCAACTGTAGCATTGAAATGGCATCAGTGATCTAAACGATAGAACGTTGGCCTTCCATGCCAGGTTCAATCCCAGGTCATGTCTAATTTTTGAAGCTATTTTTCCTTTTCATAGTTAAAGTTACGAAGCTTGACCAATGTTTTGGGTGCAGTTTTGAGGTCTTTACCACATAATGTGTCTCCATTGCTTGATACACAAGGATATATCACTAGTATCTGGATGATTTTCTTGGCGAAATCTTGCGCACATGAATTGTAACAGGGGACATTAGCTCTTATGACGTCCTCATGTCCTAGTAATCTGCAGAGCTTTGAAACGGTTCGAAACTTAAAACTCTATCTCTAAAGTATGTCCTATCCAAAAGCCTTCAGCTCATAAGACTGTGCCATTCTAACACTACATATGCTGCAACATTGTTGCAATCTAAATTATCTTCACCAGCAATAACCTTAATAAAACTACTCATCTACATATTTATGCTCAGATTATGATTCATGACTTCCTGATAAACTAGAAAAAGGAAAAGTTAATTAAAAACTGTCTGAGAAGAAAATTGCTTTTTTTTCAAAAAAAAAAAAAAAGTTTCAAGCTACAATTACTTATTCATGTATTACTTACTGTAAAGGATATTCAAAAGGAATTCAGGTCAGTAAGTTTATCAAGTATATTAACATTCACATATGTATTATCATGAGCACTCAAGTGAAACTTTAATATTTACTCTAATCCCTCAAAACAATTCACCTGAGTTTCAATGATGATTGTATAGACAGAATAAATACAGTATGGATTGCAATATCCAACATAATTTATCAGTCAACAATACATGATGTTTTCATAATTATAAGAGGCACATGAAAAATGCATAATGTTGGAACTTCCTTTTGGATTTCTAAGCCTTTAAGCATCATCTTATCTTTTGCACATATTTTCTCAACTCATTGAAACGTAATTCTATGCCTGAGCAAATTTTTAAGGAAACAAAGGAAATCAGCACAAAATTTATTCTTCTTCTTCACGGTTTGAGCTTAAATTTTGATGGGTTTGAACTGTTTTTGTAGCTAAGGTGTGGATTTTTTTTGGTTAATACAATTTTTTCAGAAGTTGTCGGCACCAAATACGCGTAACTCTGGCTTAAGATTGAATTCTGTGAAGACTAGCTTCAGGACAGACTCACGCCGGAATAAGGCTGATTTTACGAGTTCCGAGTTTGAATACATTCTTATGTAGATCACATATAGCTGACGAATTATTACATATTGGCAAACGGAAGCCAGCGATAAGGCCAGTCTCAGGTGGTATCTGTCCACCACTCGTCTGACCACCCAGTATTAGAGACCTTGTCTAATATAAGCCTTGG
Source organism: Chironomus tepperi (assembly GCF_022539635.2). Lineage (NCBI taxonomy): Eukaryota > Metazoa > Arthropoda > Insecta > Diptera > Chironomidae > Chironomus > Chironomus tepperi. The sequence goes on from NW_027226583.1 coordinate 1,443,985, forward strand.
AAGATAAGACTACATATGATCAGGGGAGCAGCAACATATTTAAGGGAGGCAAAGTTAATCTGAACAGCCAACGATGGAAGTAAGTGAAGTTATTTCATCTAGAAAATATGCAGGAGAATATTCTGAAGGGTGTTTTGAAGGTCAATGCACCTCTATCTTGTTCAAATCAGCCAAACCTCCTTTCCCTATCAAATTTGTGGCTGTAACTCTGATCAAATGTAGTAATATCTTCCAGTGTCTAGATGATGCAAGGTCTCCATGACAGAAAAGTTTAATCAGTGGTGACTAATGGGTGTGCCGCCAAATATTTATGGAAAAATCATGAATTACATTTCGTGAGCGTGGTCATGAGGGAAGAAATGGATCACAGTTGACGGCCATCGAAGTAAGTAAGTAAGCATGTCGTGTGCAGATTTTGTCGTGGCTTACCACCAAAGTGTGACATAACTGTTGCTTAGTATGCTTTCTCGGTGCCAGGACTTGTACAAATCAACTTGTTTACCACCGGATTAGGCAGTACATCAGACATCTGTAACTCACAGAGTTTCAACTTCAGCTTCTCAGAGATTGATTCAATCTTCTGAATAAGTCCCAGATTGTCACACTATCCACGAAACCATTCTTTCCCAAACCAACTCTAACCCTCTAATTGCTCTCGAATTTCCCTAAATATACAGCAGTTCCTCAAAAAAGAAATCAAACAAAACTTAAATTTGCATGAAGAGAGAAGTTCAATCATCCATAAAAATACATTTCCAACCGAAAAAAAAGAGGAATAAAGAATGAATTCCATCTTTTATTTATTTGTCACAAGCATTGCCAGCATGATGAAAGCTTGCATTTAATGTCTTTCAAGTCCCTTTTTCATCTCGCCTGTTTCTATTTCATGATTATAGCAGAACTCGACACAAATTGAGAATAAAAGCATATAAATGAACATAGAAGAGAAAATTTTTTTGTGTTTGCAAAGCAATTAGCTTTTGTGTTTTGTTTCCCTTCCAGCTTCCTCTTCGTCTTCTTTTTCCCGCTTTTGACATTAAAAATAAATTTTTTTTACGTATGGATGTATGAGTGTGCTTGTTTGTGCTTTTTATGAGTTGAATGAATGGAATATTTTGGTAAATGAAAAGCTTCCTTCTATGCTGATAGTCATGTACAATAACACATAGCGGAATTGCTTATGGCAATTAAATGAGAAACCTCATAGCCATTAAATGGCACTCTTCATATCTGATTTCAAAAAATGAGTGTAATTTATGACATTAAGTGACGACAGTGAAGGCCATTAATAACAATTTTTTTTTGTTATTTGGGAGATATAAAAAACAACGACTGAATTGTGATTCTGTACCAAATTATAGAAACAGTTCTTACTTTATTGATTAGGACGTTTAGGCGCATTTTTTGGGGTGCTGATAAAATATTCATCAAAATGTATTGATTTAAATTGTTTAAAATGAGTTAAACTTAATGAATTTGAATATTTACCTATTTTTAAAATTTAACGGTTTTCGATAGTTTGAATTTTTAATTTTCTAAAATTTGAACTTTAACAGTTTTGGTTTGAAACTGGAATTTTCAAAGACTTTTATTCAAAATATTTGAAGAAATTTGAAAAATTTAAAGAAATTTGAAGAAATTTGAAAAAGTTAAACAAACTTGGAAAAATTGTAGAAATTTGAAAATTTTAAAGAAATTTGAAAAATCTAGAGAAATTTGAAAAATTTAAAGAAATTTGAAAAATTACAAAAATTTAAAAAGTGTAAAGAATTTTGAAAAGTTTAAAGAAATTTGAAAAGTTTAAAGAATTTTAAAAAATTAAAAGAAATTTGAAAAAGTTAAACAAACTTGGAAAAATTATAGAAATTTGAAAAGTTTAAAAAACTACGAAAAAATTGAAGAAATTTGAAAAATTTAAAGAAATTTGGAAAATTTAAAGAAATTTGAAAATTTTAAAGAAATTTGAATTTTTGAAAATTTGAAGGAATTTGAAAAATTCAAAGAAATTCTGAAAAGTTTAAGAAAACTTGTATCTTTTTTAAAAATATGAAAAAATTTAAAGAAATATGAAAATTTTAAAGAAATTTGAAAAATTTAAAAAAATTTGAAAAATTAAAAAAAAATTTGAAAAATTAAAAAAATGTTGAAAAGTTTGAAAAATTGAAAGAATTTTAAAAAATCTAAAAGGTTTTAAAAAATTTAAAGAAACTTGAAAATTTTGAAGAAATTTGAAAAATGAATAATTTAAAAAAAAAATTGAAAAATTTGAGAAATTTAAAATAAATTGACAAGTTTAAAAAATTTAAAATTTTGAAAAAGTTGAAAAATTGGAAAATTTCAAAACACATTTGGGAAGTCAAAGCTTCGACAGTATCCTGCTAAGACTACCAACAATTGTCCAACATAGACCAAGATAGACTTCACTCCAATAAATCAATCAACCTTGATTCAATCACTAACTTAGAAAGACATCAATCCATCAAAAGCTACTGTCACCACCTCAACCAAAATGCATCTCTAATCTACCACTCCATTCCTCAAAGAAACCGTTCTCAAAGAGGAGGAGATGGGTATAGATGCTGTTATACGCTCGCTCGGTTGTCATTGAAAAGTTTCATAAATTATCACTTAACTTTTACATCAATTTTTACCACAACAATCGCTTCACATTTCACATGAATAAATTTATCAAAACTCGTAAAAAAAATATATAAAATTTTTTTTTTGTACATTTTCTCGTGTCTATTATATGTTTCATGTGACAGGGAATCTTTCAGTGGGAAATAAATAAAAAAAAATGTTCATAATGTTCGTTATGATAACGATGATAAAAAAAACTCACATAAAAATTCGCGTTTGAAAATAAAAATTCTTTTTTTATCATATTTTACAATCACAAGCAAGAGCAGAACCGGTAGCTATGAGAGTGAGGAAGAGGATGAGAACAAAAAAAAAATACATTTAAAAATTTATGCTTTTTTACACTAGTGAAGCATAAAAATGATTTATATGTTCAAATGCATAACGATTAAAATTATTCCTTTCTGCACATCTGAGGTATAGACGCTGTCAATTTGTTAATTTTATTGGATGATGGGTTGCTTGTTTTTATTTAAATTTGGATGAATAATGACTGAATGGAATTAATGGAAATTGAATGTTGGTGAAATTGATTTTAAAAATGTAAATTATGAATTTCACGTAGTATAGTGAAAGACATGGTGTAGAGTAGTAAAAGACACATCCTTAAAGACATGTCGTAGACTAGCGAGCAAATAGCGTACTTTCAAAAGTAGGATAAGCTGAAACCAATGCTCATGAGCATGCTCATACAGTTTATTTAAGGTGAGCAAGAAATGGTCGAAAATCAGGGCCTAGACAAGCCTTATCCCAGATTCAATGAAATCCAACCTAAAGCTAGGGCGGCCATCTGCTGTATTTTTTCTAGGACGCTGATGTCCTTTTTTACTTTGCTGCCATTTTTTCCAAAAGTGTCTCTCTGGTCACTTAACCTAAAGCTAGTGTCATGTTGTCATAGGGTCATATTTTTGGGCATTTATTCTAAACCGTGTGCTTTCTTAGGAGATTTGGAGCAGATGCTCTAATGTCTTTAGGGAGTCTCAAAACAAGCATGACTCTAGCTCACAGCCAGAGCCCATAATATCCGTCTTCTTGCCAGATTCATGTTGATCACGCATTGGGAATCGTGAATTGGAAAGCGGTAACAAATTATCGACTCCCAATGCGGTGGCCATGGATCACGGTTGATCTGTACAGTCAGTGAATTAAGTAAGTAAGTAAGTTTGCCAGTTCCAGATCGTCTTGATGACAAAATTTTTAATATTTTCTCCTATATGTGTCTTTTCGGTGTTTCCAGGTCAATTATTAAAAATGCATGCTTGGTCTGAAATCTAAAAACTTCATATTTTGAGGGCAATTGAGATATGCCAAGTACTCTTGGAAGGACGCTGTTGATATAGAGAGACTAATGCACTTGGTATCGGCAAGTGGAAGCCAGCGATAGAGCCAGTTTCAGGTCATTCCTGTGGGAGGTCATGGATCATAATTGATCTGTACGACCAGCGAAGAAAGTAAGTAAGTGAGAAATATGTCAAATTAATAATAAATGAGTCAGACATGTTCGAGAAAGGAAGTTTAGACTTATTATGACAACATTGTCGTGGAAAGTCATTCAATAACATAAAATCAGTACAAAAATAGCATCAGTGTGCCAAAATTATTGATTCCGATTTCAAACATGATCCAGACTCATCTAGACTTCTCTTTAGGTGATAGGATATAACAAGACAACAAGTTTTAAGTGTTACAAAGCGATAAATCAGTCTGACTTAGAAATTAATTTGAGTATTCTTGACACACTTGGGTCTAATCGTAAATTTTGTGCTTTTATATTATTCCAATTCCTATTTTACTATTCCTACAAGTTACCCAGTTCCACAATTTCAATTACCCATCCTTTGCCACTCCACTAACCAAGCCCTAAAATTTTAAACATTCCCATAACTCGTGTGCTAAATTAACACTTAAAAAAATATCCATGCTATCCACTATAAATTTCAAGTGCTCATATATTTTTGTCTATTCATCCTCATTCATCCACAGCGAATGAAAATAACGAATAACGGTAATTACACTTGCATAAATGCATCGGTTTGATATTATATCCACGAACTGTATTACAAAAAGGAAATTAAAAACATTAAAATTTTCATTTTGCAAATTTTCATGCTTCAAATACTTTATTTTTTTTTTTTTTTGTATTTATCTAAGTGAGATAAGCATAAACATTTTCACATCATCCGCTTCCGTGGTTGGAAAGTTTTATTTTCTATGTTTGTTTTGTGGGGTTTTTTAGCCGTGGATAGGAAGGAAATTGATAAGGAAAATTTACAAAATGGACAATTTAATGGTGCTTTCATTTAATTAAACTATCGCAAATATGGAGTGGCAATGTGATGAAATGTGGATATAGATGGATGGGATTTAGTGTCTGTTTTATGGTATTGTTTATGGTGACTGAGTGGTTTCCAGATCCATGTTTGAGAAAAATCATTAATTCAATAATTATTGACATAGTTTAGATAGCACAAGTCGATTAAGTCGGCGTGATTCTGACTTGCATCTGACTTGCTTCTGACTTGGTTCTGGATTGGGTTTAAAAACAGCATGACCTGAATCATGTCTAAAATAAGGTGCTGGATTTGGTTTAAATTCAGCTTTATTTGATTTTCGATGTAATTTAGGGCAAGCTAAGTTTAAACCGGATCTGGGTACACCATGTCAAAGTCAAATCGACAGCGGAGTAGTCAAAATTTTTTGAGAATATTGGGAACGGTTTTGGATATTTTTTCGCATGAATCGCAATAACAAATGTGGGTTTTTTCCGCTAAACTCTTGAAAACTCCTCTGAATACTAAGCTTTCTCGAAATCCCGGTCCCGATAAATTTTCGGCACTTAAAATGTAAAAACTACCTACAAATTGTAATTTTCAATCCCGATCCCGACTTTTGAAATTTTCGGGATCCCGGGATTTTTCGGTAGCCAAAATGCATAATGAATACGCCCCTAAATGCCGGCCTTGGGTTGGAGTTTCGGTCAATATCAAATAATTTAGTGAGCATTGTGGAAATTCATTTGACATTTGTCTGATGCCTAATTAAACCTGCCAAAGAAGCCTTCCGCTCTAATATACAGATTTGACTTATTTTGTTTAATATTCTCGAATAGACCAGAAGCATGCTCATGAATATGCTCACGAAATTGAGCATGCTCAATTATATTGATTGAGTATACTTATGAGCACGCTAATTTAAGTGAGTAATAGGGTTCGAAACTGTAGATAACTGTAGATTGTCAGCTAGTCTTTTTCTGAACCCTAGTGAATATGCTTATTGGTATTGGCAATTAGCAGGCGGAAGGAGGGTAGATAACCAGCTTTAGATGACATCTGAGGGAGGCCATGGATCAAAAATGATATGTACGGTCATCGAAAAAAAAGAAGAAGAAGATTCTCATTGTCTGTCAGGAACTTCAAAGATCAAAGTTTCGAATGACAGCATCTCGAATTTGAGGACTTCAATTTATATCCAAATTTAAACATCAAAGACTGATCTCCAACTCTACCCATATGACTAAAAATGAATCTCGAAACATCCCTTTAACTTTACTTTCTACGTGAAATTCCTTCAAAAAATCTTTGCGTCTTATTTAATAAGATTTTTCGTACGAAAAAATACCAACAAAAAAAAAATTCCTTCCAACATCCTTTCTCTCATCCGTAAAAATGCACCCAAAATTAGATTTTCTATTCAATTTAAAAATAAAAAGAAATTTTTTGCACATTTCTGTGCTTCCATTCCGATAAGATTACAGCAACAACAAAAAGTCTAAAGAATTTCTTAATTCAGTTTTTTATTTTTAGCACAGCTCAAAATCGAGATTCATCTTCTTACCACGACCTTATTTAATGAAAATAAATGTACAAGTCAAGTTTGATGGCACTTGAGAAAGGTTGTGTTGTGTTGTGCACCGTCGAGGTATCAATTAAGAAATCAATGTGATCTATTTTAATGTGATGACATTTATTCTGTCCAATTACCCGGCGGCGCCAGTCACCAAAAAAAAACAGAACAGTCAGAGTCAAGTGCTCGAATAAAAAAAAGTCTCCCGCGCGAACATGGACGTCTTCAAGCATATCATATTTAATTAAAATTCAAGTCGCATAAAAACAATTTTTTTTCTTTCTTTTTCTATTCCAGTGTTGGACAATCTGGGTGCTGCGACACACTAGTGGACTGTCAAAAGTGTTTGATAATCTCATGGACCGCGTGTGATTTTGGTCAAGGCTTTCTATCAATGTATGCCGCAAAAACATGAAAGGTTGACCATCACTGTAGCAATGGAACTGCCACAGTAAAAAAAATCTTATTATCGAGTAGAAAAATAGAAACAGAAAAAGAGTAGAAAAGAAAATCTAGACAAAAATAACAAAAAGAAATCAAATGATGAAAATGAAATTGGCACAAGAGCATAAAAGAGGAAATAATACAATGAAAGTAATAAAATTTGAGTAATTTAGTTAAAAAAAAATGGAATATAAATTTTTGTATTTAATTTTTTATGGATGCTAGGGGGGAAGTTTAAGAAGATGAATGCGTTTATGCATGATTCATATCTCTATCGACATATATTGCTGGCATACATATGTATTTGTCTTAATAGAATATAAATTTTATAAGATAGGCTGTATTGCAAGCATAGGAATAGGTTGAAAGTTATGCTTGATTCATAAGTAGTGACAATCTTTACAAGTCTTGATCCTATGATTGTGATGTAAATGTTTTATTTGCAAAGTACCCAAGATGATTAAAGTATGGAATTTTTCACATAATGAGGAATTGATTCTGAGTTTTCATGTCTTAAAGGATACTAACATGGAAAGAGAATAATCACAGTTGTGAGCATCGTTGAGAATAAAAAACTTGCATGCCAGTTGTACTTGATGCTGGTCTATAGGGATACTTACTTACTTACCTTTTTGATCGTAAAGGTCAATTGAAACGGCCATGGTCTTCATTAGTCGTTTCCAAAAGCTGATTCTATTACTGATTTCTCAGCGCAATCTGTCCCGATACTAAATCAACAGCCTCATTCTTTCATGGAGGCTCCAATAGCATGGATTCATTGGCGGACCCACAAAATCAGATTTTAACACTTTATTTAATTGAGCTCCATAAAATCTTCTTATCACATGTCCATCATATCGAAGCTTGCTGACTCAAATTCGATTTATAATCTAAGCCTCTCTCGCTGCATAGCTGAAAGATCTCCGGGTTGCTCTTGTTGATGCCTCAATTCTGTTACTTAATAACTTAAGTTTGACTGAATAGCCGATAAAGGAACACTTTCCTAACAACTTGTTTCGAACGGGAATCGAACCTGAGTCCTACGATTTCGGGTCGTATGTTCTTGCCACTAAGCCATCGGGGCTATTGTAAAGTGATTAGCAGAATGTCAATTAAAACTATTATTTTAATCTGAAGCTTACTAGACAATGTTGAAATCTTTATCGTTGCTGACCTTAATTCCAAACTCCAACAGTTCCTTCATTTGTAAAGATGTGACTATCCCAATTAATTTAATTGATCCCGAGTATCATTCTGCTACATTCTGTCTAACATGTCACATAAATCCTGATTTAGAAAATCCACATTAAACGCGCTAAAAATCAAATAAAAAGCATGTCGAATTCAACAATGCTTTAAGTCTATATATTATCAAAGGAAGCCCTTTGAATAGCAAATAACGAACAAAAAAAGCCACACAGAACGTCAAAGTGGCGCCTGTGAAATGTTCTCTTGCCTTTCTTTTATTAAACTTTTTTTATATATTCCATTTCAAGTAGCCACAACAACCACTAACTAGGAAACTTTCTTCTGTCCAACATAAAGTGCTTCATCCATAACGCATCATAAATCATAAGCTTATTAGTTGAGTGGGAGGACTTGTAAAGTAGCAGTAGTATAGAGAAAAAAATTAGCACTGAAATGAGGGCAATTATAACTTATTATGTTGAGAATGGAAATGTATTAATTAACGTGATGGGTTGCCATGAACAATTTTCATTCTTTTATTTAAAGGTAGAGCAATCTTGGAGCACACAAAACAATTTTTTGAGATATTTTAAGAAGCATCGAATGGAATTTTCGATTAAAAATTTTTGCTACTTTACTTAAGGAATTTACTCTCTTTGAAAAACGGAGTTTAGCGGTAAAAAGTTGCGGATGAAAAGAATGTAAAGTATTTACAATATTACAGAACCTGGAGACGAGATGGTAGGATTGAGTTATAGCTGATATTTATATATTTCGGGAGCGATCAATGATTAATATGGATATGTGATGAATAGAATCAAGCCATATGTAAATAGGTGAATATGCGAGTGCGTGGGTAAGGATTTTAAACTCTGTCTTAGTTAAGGAATAAACTGAAAATCTGTAAAAATGTGAGTTTGATTCCCATAACTTACTGATCTGCTTCAATCATTTTACATATGTAAATTGCTGTTTTTATGATATAGATACAAATGCTTAAGATATTATAGCATGCTTTGTGGAATATCACGGATGTATCTAGGGATTTATTAGGTGTCAAAGTTCACTGCCCCTCCCGTTCTTGGACAAAATTCTTCAATTTCGAGAAATATCCTTCAAAATTTGTAACAGACATTTGATTCACGAAGAAATCGAACATTTCGAACTCAACTTATTTTGAAATAAAAATTTACGTTACGAATAAAAGTATAAACAACGGTCAAAAAAAAATTGAAAATAAGCGAAAAAAAAATTTTTGTTGAAAAAAATTAACATTAGTTTTTGAGAAAGCCACACTCTGATTTGTAATGGCCATTTAATACATTTATTTCAGAAAAATTCCGGTTAAGCAGAAGTTCTCGAAGGATATAGCCGACTTTTGACGTTTTCTCCGCGCGGCATGTGCATCCCTAATTAAAGAAGTAAAATAGTTTCTGAAAGTTTAGAAAAATGCCTCTGTGAACGTAAAAAATATGCAACGGTAAAGGTTTCATTTTTAGACCCCTCTTCACCTTAATGTAGCTTACTTAGTTACTTACATACTCCAATATGGAAGTGTGTGTCCTATCCAGCAGTATTTTCGCATGAGTATCTTTGTATAATTGCAAACCTTTCGTCCCTCTCCAATCGTTTCCTCTAAGAATTATGTAATTTACGAATGCTCCCTCAACAATACTAGACTTTATATTCAACCTTGAGTAAATCTTACAAAAATTCTTTTAATTTCTTCCAAAAAATCACCAAACAAAGGATTTTCCAATAAAATGCTTTAAGCTTCTCAAAAGAAAAGCAAAAAACATAAATTTTCATTGTATTGACTTTTAAAGAACTGCCTACATCCAAACGAAAGAAAAAATTCATGAATGCGTGCAAGATAAAGCAATATTGAATGAATTGATTATATTGAGTCAAACAACAAAGGAACAGAAATCTTTTAGATGTTCAGCAAATGGAACAGTGATGGATATCATTCCTGGAAATTGTTATGAGAAAAATTTTGTTTTAGGTTAGATCCAGAATAGCATAAGGAGGTTAATGTAGTTGTGGACATCCTTTTTTGAGTTATTGCACTTAATTACTTGCTTAATTCGCTGGCTGTACAGATCAATTGACATCCATGTCCTCCCTCTGATAACGCATAAAGCTCTATTGCGCCTAGGCTCTATTGCTGGCTTCCGTCTGATCTGCCAATTACAAATACCATGTCCAATACTGTCTCTATCGATAGCTTCCTTTAGAAGTTCTTTGGTCTTCCACGAGCTCTTTTACCATCTAGAAATTCGGATTTAAAGACCATATTTAATGGGGCTTCTACAGATCTTCTAATACCATGTCCAGCTCATTGAAGCCTGTTTACTTACAGCCTCTCTGTAAAATTGATAGAATTCTGCGTTGTTCTTAAATTTATACCAATCTCAAGGCACACCCTGGTTGAAGAATCGACCGAAACAGGACACGGCATACGATTCATGACACTAGTGGCAGTAGTATGCCGACGCATGTACGCAGTTTGGACATCACTGCTTTAGTCGATCTTAATTCCAACTCCAGGTCTACGTGACTCTAGCTAGATGCCAGATTCGATTTAATGTCAGAATCATGCTATCCTGGTGCCAAATTTTGGATCGATCAACCGAATTGTGGGCAACCTAAGAAATCTTGAAAGGAAGCAGTCAATAGAGTATTGTACACTTTGTATTGGTAATCGGCATCTGAGGGAAGCCATGACTCACAATTGATCTGTTCAACCAGCGAAGTACGTAAGTAACAAACTTATGCTATTCGAAACACACTTCTGTCAGTCTTTTAAGCATGATACACGTGTAAATAAATCTTATGCAGTACATTGAGCAGCGACTACTTCCAAAATTAAAAAGTTTTAAAAATATCCACCCAAAGTCACACAATAAAATTTTATATGCCATTGTAGTGCTGAATATAAAGAAATTCTACAAAAAAAAAAGTTTCATCCTCGATTGTTAAGACATAAAGCCATAATAAAATTGCATCACTTCATAGAATTACAAAGCACAAACAAAAAAATTCATTTCCACCTTTAACGACTGCACAAAAAAATCCTCGCAAGAATTGACTGTAAATTTTTATGACTTTCAATTCACATTTTGTGAAGCACAGGATCTTTTCATTTCTTTTATGCGGTCATGTTCACTATGACTGTGAATTACAAGAGATTTTGTGGTTTATAATCAAGGGGATTACAATAGTAGAAGTTTACATGAAATTTTACCACCCTCAAAACTTGTTGATAAAAATGGAATGAAAAAAGGAAAAGGAAGAAAAGAAGAAAAAATTCCATTTCATTTAGGATGCTTTTGAGCAAATTTTTTGAGGCTTCTGGTATAGCGGGATGGTTTTGTACTGGTTTGTCAGTGTGGATTTGGAAGAAATTTCTGGACGTTTGACGAATTATTCAAATTTTGAGCTTTATGTGAAGTTGGTTTTGAACCAATTTTTGAGGACATTTCAGGCTGTATTCTTCAATAGAAACAGATTTCTCGATTGTCATGATTAGAATCAATTTAACTAAACTGTTCCTAATTAGTAATCGTTAACACTTAATTTTGCTATTTTTAACTTGACTGTCTTTTAATAAAACAACTATCAAAGCTCTATTCATTTCTCATGAAACAACTCCAAATGGAAAGATGCATGCTGACTAGAACTAGCAGTCACAGTTCCACCAGGGAGTCTTCATATTTTGACGATTTGCCATCAACACGGCAACTTACTGATTTCAGTTAGATAGCTTTTACCACGACTCATGACATATCTGACCCGAGTGGATGACTTGAGATAAATTCTAGTTAACAACTGTATGATTCATAATGAAAATGGCGTATCAGCAGTCCGCAACTTGTAAGCTTAATAACTTTTTAACCACATAAACTTATACCTCACATAATATACCGTTGGAAAGGTCGTTGGATGTTCTATGAAAATACGTTAACTAAATTAAATTTGAACCGGTTTTAACGGTTAAATAACCGATTCAAACTTTGATGAATCATGAAAAAAAGTAAACTGTAATAACTTTCCCAATTCTTGATCAATTTTGATAATTCTTTTTTTGAATAATAACTTATATATTTGCCATCAGCTTTAGACTATTTTAAATTTTTTTCAATACGTGAAACATCTTTTTTTGGCCCCAAAGTTTTTAACTTAAGTAGCTCGCATTTTAAACGACAAAAGATTTTGAATTCAAACCTTCTGCATTTTAATTATACATTAATTACCTATCCAACAGTGTATAATAATGTAGGGTTTATCCATAAGTTTCGTCAAAATTTTAAGAAAATGTTTTTCATACAAATTTTTTTTTACAAATTTCTTGCATTTTTTTGATTTACAGCCATTTTATATGCTGTTTGAGTTCAATATGATAATTTAGTTAACATATTTTGAAAGAGCATCCAACGACCTTTCCAACGGTATATTATGTGATGTATAAGTTTAAGTGGTTAAAAAGTTATTAAGCTTACAAGTTGCCGACTGCCGATACGCCATTTTCATTATGAATCATACAACTAGAAAATGTCATTGCTCGAACATAGGATCATAGTTATTGAATATGTTAAAATGTAAACTCGGGTAAGCAAAACACAATGATGTTGCTTGGACATCACTAGGATTCCGTGTTGACGACAAGACGTGAGAATGTCATCTATGTGACAGGTTTTGGCTATTTTCATGGCAAGAACATGAAAAGTGGTCTCATCGTGCCGTTCGGGTTAGTTTTAGAAACACAATAATCATTTGACAACTACCCGGAAAGCACAAGCTGCTCAAAAATCCTGAACCAGTCCAGCGAGACCCTTATTTGGACCATACTCAGTGGAATCTGGAATAAGACAAGAATCACCCCAGTCTGTAGCTAGATATTTCAATTGTTTCTATTCCAAGTACCTTCTAGTTCACTGATGATTTGTTTTGTAGAATGACTAATCTCAACAAAATACGCTCTATCCTACACAAACTGAAACGTTGAGTCCAACTTTGTGAATTCTATCCATTTCCTTTTTCTCCATTTATTAAAGCTTCTTTAAGTTTAAATATTTTCCAAAGAATTTTCTTATGCTCCAAAAAAAATTCGCAGATTTAAGAAAATGAGAAAGTTCAAGCCAAAAAAAGAAGGAAATGAATAAATGGATAAGAAAAAAAAAACTAATTTTACACACTTCTGTTTGTGGCATGAAAATAAATTTCTTCTTTTTTTTGTTGTAAAAATGGAAAGGATTGCAAATGTGAGGTGGATACAAGCGAAGGGTTGAAATATTTTTTTTTATTTACAAACAAAGAAGAAAGCAGCACAAAAAAAAAAGAATGAACAAATTTTCTTTCAGCATTCGGTTAAATTAATATTTTAACACGAAACCTTTTGACTGCTTAATTAATGTGATAATCCTCTTTGCTTAAAGTGCTGTGTAAATTTGTTGTTAGCTTATTCGGCCTTTAAAATTCTTTTTAATTGAGGAACAGAAATGTTTTTTTTTAAGTTGTTAAGCCTTGATGTAATTTGGATTTTTCTTGGGAATTTCTTGAATTGGGGAGAATTTTGTGTTTGGATTTAGCATGCAGAAGGAAAATATTTTGGGTAAAATTGACGGACTTGAAGATACAAAGAGACAGTTATAACCAAGATTTTAGTCACCTTTAATATGCAAGATCAGCATGCTCATGAGTGTTGCTCTTACCGGGGATTTTAATACCTGAAAAGCCCAAATCGGTTAATCGATCCAATATCCAACTTAAAGGCTGGTGTGACTTTGATTGGATGTCGAACTCGGACTCAATCCGACTCGATGTCAGAGTCACCGACTTGATGCTGAATTTGGGATCAATCTACCAATTTGTGCTTTTCAGAATTGTTACTAACTAACCCAACAATAAGACATTATGGTTAAAACCAGAAGCTGAACTGTTGTTAGGGTTGTTTTTGAGTCAACCTCCACATAACACTCAGCGGTACTTCTCTGTCCTGGTTAGATATAGGTATTCAGTCTGTTTATCCTCTTGTAAGTTTTTTTGTACAATTTGGTTTCGGACATAACGGGTTTTAATCCACTACAAGCCTGATTATAGGATTATCATCTTACAAAATTAGCCAAAATTGACAAATTGGCAGCTAGCACGGTGTTATCTGGATACTTAAACATATCAAGATGGTATATCGAAGCTCTAGCGATTATGTTGTGTTCTTCGTAATGAGCATCCAAAAATACTTGTTTAATCCAAGAACTCTCAAACGACTGACTCTACTTAGCTGCCATACTGACTTTATATCACTCTCAATTGCTCCTTTTGTCTCTTTTGTACCGCATGGCACAAAAGCAATTTTTATCTATTTTATACAATTTAAAATGGATCATTAAACTTATAATCACCCTTAATTTTAGATCATTTATAGAGCACGTAGTCTAATTACGTCTCAAATTCTAATTTTAAACAGACCAAGAAACTACGCATTTACAGAACTTATCCAATTTAGATGTAATAATGTTGTTTTTACCATCAAAAATAAATCCTTTATCAATCTACAAATCTTGGGTGCTGTGATGAACTTGCGTAAAAATAAGTTGCGTCTGTAATGCATCTATACATAGAACTAAAAAGATTATCGGGTGGGTGTTTTGTTTTGATTCTAAAAATATCCAATACATATTGTTAATGCTTGATTTGCATCATTTCATGAGGAAAAAATTTGCCTTTTTTAAGCCTTTGAAAATGGACGTTGAAGATGTGTTTTGTCTAGAGATTCAGATGTGGGTGTGGACAAGATGTTTTTGAGATGCAGAAAAGTTCTTGAAATATCATCAAAATTCATATCGAGTGTTTTTGATGAATTTGAATAGTATGAATCAAGTATGAACAGAATTTTGTTGCTGAAAGTCTTCTTAGTTTGTGAATTCTTTAAAAAATTCTAGGTAGGATCAGGGTAGGAATTTAATCCATATTTTTTGAAGATTTCTGGTCGCATGCTTTAATCACTGAAATGTTAGAGGCGGGTCTAAGAATGCATGTTTGATCATGTTTTCATGTTCTTTGTGTTTTCACCAAGAGTAACGCTGATAACTGTAGCTGTGCCAAAATATGGACATTAAAGCATAAAATATTGCCTTTTTGTCCCCTTCCCTCCGTCACAAAATCAACGGATGTTTCCAAAATCACCAGACGTACCAAAATATCAAGCCTTTACCACCTCTATGAGAACGAGACATAACAAGTCAACAACCCCATGCCCTTCCATTCAAAATTAATAGTTATTCTGTTCCTCATTCTATTGTAACCAACTGACCAAAACTCATTAATTTTTAATCATTCAAATTCATCTGCGGCTAGTGAATGTTATTTAATTGAATTAATTAAGCAATGTGGCTGACGCAAAATACTAAAAACACCTGAGATTCCATATCAATAAGCGTTAAAATAATTTTCCTGAGAATTTAATCATTCAATGGTCATTATTAAATTGATTGTAATGTGACTTGTGGCATTTTATGGAATATTTGTGGTATGACGCAGTAATATTGAATGATAATGTTAGCCTTTGTGATTAAGTACATTTGATATGATGATTTTGATAGTTGGTGGAGCTTGAAATGGGAGGGAATGAGGAGGTAGATCAGAGTTGGAAGGACTCTGTTGGAATTGGGCTTGATTGGAGACGGATTTTAGAGTTCAGTGGAGTTTGACTCCTTACTTCCTTACTTCACTGACTGTACAGATCAATTATGACTCATTCCCTAAGTCGGTTCCATTTGTTTAGCCTCGGTCTTCATTGATAGATCCAGTATGACATTCCTTCCTTTAGTCAGCTTTGATTTAAGACTAGCGGAGTTTGACTCCAAAAGCGAAAAAGCGGCAATTGTCTAGCTGATTAGGAAGGAATTAGACAACAGCAGTCCCAGGGTAAACGAATAGAAAAACTGACCGTTAATTTTGTACGGTTTTGCACGAATTTGTACGGTTTTTAGCACTCGAAATTTGAATAAAAAATTAACGGTAAAAATTTAAAATTTTTATTGTTAATATCAATTGATATTTACTGAATTAACCATGTATAAAGAATAATTTCTGCAAATTATCAACTGATTAACAGTAAAATTCAAAATTTATGTTTTAAATTCAAGAAAAACTTATATTTTTGTAATAATTTTTAACGGTTTTCTAAATTTCAAACACAAGTGCTAAAACGAATTCTTGAATGCTAAAACGAATTCTCGATCCTTTTACACTGGCAGCAGTCTTGCCAATTCCGTTAGAATCAAACACCATTGTAGTTGAACTTTGGAGTTCAGTCAAGTCCGATTCCCAGAGACTTGCCAAATCCGATGTAGTTATAAATTCATACCTGAATATGTCTCCACTCAGAGTTGATAAGACTTCAATGAGGGGGTGCTTCTATTGGAGGACTGCAATGAGAAGACATCTTCATTGAAGTCAAAACTTCGCGAGGTCCTGCCAATTCTGTCTTAAATAAAGTATGTAACTGAAAAGAAGTCGTTCACTTTTTGTTTAACGCTCTTAAATGGATTACATTCTCTTCGCGCGGCAATGGGCCCTCGTGCGCCCCAGCCAAGGAAGTAAATAAGTAAGCTCTTAAATTGGATAAGATGCTGGCACAATGAAACGTGGCTACGGATGAGAGACGAGGGTTAATGACTATTTTCTTTTGATTCACTGTGAATCTTAGAGTGATAATAAATCGGTTGAACAGGTTTCAATTCCTGGCTAAAACGACTACTTCTGCTAGTGTCTTGTGCTATTGCTCTGCCTCATTCTTAACGGTTGTACGTCAAGAAAGGGTTACAAGTGAAGTAAACACCCTTAAAGAAGGGCTTTTCTTCGTCAGCTGACGTCAGTTTGGCCAAAACCATTTCTTAGAAAGACTCTTCCTCCATCCCATATTCCAAGATGATTCATTTCCATTCCATTTCTAATATCTTAGCAACACAGCACTGCCTATTTCTGATTAAATTACACATTTTTCCTCCCATTTAAGATAACAAAGTAAGTCATTATGTAAGCAAATGATAATATTTTCTGACGAATTGCAAACGAAGTATGTCAGTAGGACGCGAGATAAAGAAGAATCTAATGTTCAGGAAATGAGTAGACATTAAAAGGCCAGTGAAATGTTTGAGGGGAGGAAACAAAATATTCTGATTTATGAGTAATAATGAAATTTTCATCGTAAGGAAGTAAATGAATCTTTTATGAGTAAATAATGATATCAAGACGAGAAAAATGTCAATGATGACAAAAAATGATAAAAAAAAGTACAAAAGGAAGTGATGAAAGAAAATGAAGACATCAAAAGGCATCAATTTTTTTGTTGGAATGCTCATTATCATTCTATATGGAATCAATTTAACAGTAATTTTTGGAAAAATGTGTGCCTTTAAACAATTTGCTTTTATTCATCCACGACAGGCACTTTTGACGTGCTACAACAAAAAAAGTAAACAAGCATCTTCAAAGGAAATCGACACAAAAATTTTTCTCTCATGGTTCGTTAATAAATAAATAAGGAGAAACACACGACGATTATCAATGAAAGGACATAAACACACAATCATCATTATCATGTCATCATCATCGAACATCGACCATTGTGGTACACATGAAGAAGTATGGAAAATGTTTTGCGGTTATGTGCACACAAAATGTTCACTTACTTGTATCAGGAAATGTATGAATCTATTGAAAGTCTTGTCACATACTCTCAAATGTACATACAGTCTCATTCCACTTCCTTTACTTCCCTTTCAGTTTCTTGAATTGGCAAATCGATTTTACCCCAAATATCCTCACACCCACCACATATCGAACAGCAGCACACAAAAAAAGTTGATGAAAAAAAAAAATTGGATGTAATGTAATGGTAATGTGTAAATGTTTTTTTTTTTTACTTCTCTCTGTCGTCTTTTTAAAAGCTATTCGTAACTGTCCTCAATTTCTCTCATTCACACAGTAAAGAATTCTTCTGCATTTGTAAGTTAGATGCTTTAAGCAAGTGTAAAGTTTCACATGCAACTGAATTTTCTTTGAATAGTGAAATTTTAGAGAAGTTTTTTGCCTTGTACAAGTTGTATCTGTTGATGATATGTGGTGTAAGTTGACAAAGTTTGGAGCATAGCAGAGATGGAAGTAGACTGCAAGTCGACTGGGAATTTGTATGGAAAAGTCGATCTCTAGTTGGCTTGGCTTCATATAAACTTGACCTATATTAGACTTCGAAGTCTCAGGTTTCAATTGGGATTATGTCCATATTTTTTGTAAATTGTTGATGTTTGATGACCTTAGGTACGTATCCATCAGAAGAGATTTGAGTAAAAACCGTCCGTCATTTTTGGTTAAAGAATTTTAGAACATTCAGAATACGGAAAATAGCATATATCGCCATATAAAGGGCCGAAGTCAGTTTTCTAGGTTCAATCAAGTCAATCGACCTTACGAATTGGCGTCGGAATACTAAGTTTTGGTTAATAAAGGTTGATCCTTCAACCACTTGAATCTGACAATGCTTTATAAGAGTGGTGAGTAACCTTTTACTTTTTGCGAAGTACCTTGGTGGTAAGAATAGATCAATGTTCACACAGCCTCAGGAATATGGAATTTTCAAAATTGTTGATGATTCAGAGAATGCCTCTTTATACAATAGAATGATACAGATGAAGGATAATTTTTGAAAATTTGTAAATTAATCATCCATGAGATAACGATTAGGCAACGATCTTGGTAATTTTTAGTGCCAAAAGTAGTGTATCTAAGCTGGCAGGACTTGGGCTGTACTCTGCCTTGGTTTTGGTTTTGGTAAAGTACCTAGGCTATCGTAACTCTAGCATGGTTCTGGATTTCACCGAATCGGACTCTATGACAGAATCACGCCGACCTGATGACACTATTTTTCTCCCTTTCTACATCCTGTACCCCACTGTATCTTTCAGACGTCTAATATAAGATCCACATATCACTAAAAAATGCGCTTCTCCTTACAACACACTCCATTAACCAACAACTGCATGAAAAAACTTTTGACTTGTTCGTTTACACTATTCATTGCTACCATATGTCTGTGTACAAAAAAATAAAAGCAATGTTCAGAGACACAAGAAGAAGTGAATCTCTTGGGAAAATTGACAGCTTTCAATTTTATCTTAAAGTATCTTAAGATGTAGCTACTTAAAATAAGACGAAAAAAACATGAGCATCACAATTGACAAAAAATTATTCAAAATTCCTTATGCTCAAAACAAGTGACAACACTTTACAGTACATCCATTGAGGATAGACATTAAAAAAAGTGACATTATTACCCCTAATGCAATTAAGCAGCTCACTTACTTGTAAATGCAATTACAGACTTTTCTTGATTTAATCTTGAATATTTAATGTGACTTCAATGGCTTGAGTTAAGGAAGGTACAAGAAATACCGGAAGAGAATTTTTTTTTGTGTTGATGATGGAATTACCTGTCTCCGTGTTGAAGCTTTTGAGGACGCAAAAAAAAGATAAGAAGATTAATAAGCTCTTTCTTTTCTCCACTTCCGCAAACTTTTTTTTTTTTTTTGATCTTGAATTTCTTATTTTTTTATGTGTGTGCCTTTGCACTTCACCTTTTTTATGTTCATGCAGAGGTTGAGTAAGGCATTCATAATAATTTTGATAGCCATGGCTTTCATAATGGCCATAAAATTTATATGATGGCTTTCGATAATGTTACCCTTCCAATACAACAACAACAAGAAAATGTGAAATGACTGGTAGTAAAAAAGATGAGAATTTTTGAGTGTTTGAGGATGTGAAGGTTAAAGCGCATTGGGGATCAATTGGTTGTTAATAGAGAAATTGAAGAATTTGATATTGGTAATTAGCAACAAGCAGCGACTTATGGAGCCAGTTTCGAATGGAGAAGAAGAAGTTTAGTTGCCTTAATTTGCTTAGAGTAGTCTGGAGCTGATTACTCCGATCTTAAATAACGAAGCATGCTCAATTCGTGATTTGAGGGTTCCTAATGCCGAAACCAAGACTTCCTGGTCTATGTCTAACGAATTGTCGGGAAATTCCCTTATAGCCTGGATCTGTCACTCAATTTCAGCTTTAGTCTCGAGAATTGGTCTAAAACTAAACTTCGAGAAACTCCACTAAAGGTATCTGTTGTTGTTAAATAATCTCGTGACCCAGAGTTTAAAATAAACTGCTCTAGCCTACACTCATCCACCAAGTAAGGCATTCGACATAGAAAAGGTATTGAAAATAATTTCATAAAATCCATCTCCATGCCAAATTCACACTAACCTAAGGCTTCAATTTTGTTGCCTATTATACATCAACTGCCTACAAATCCTACCATATGACCGAATATTCAGCCTTAATGAAAATTTTATCCACCCCCAAAAAGGTTTCATGATCTCCACTTGCCAACTTATAGATGAAATAATAACAAATCTTCCGAGTATCTTTAATATATTCATCTACGATTTTTTTACTTGAAAATTGTCTATTTATCTTGAAAACTTTGGGGTTTGCTTTACAATATTCTCTGATTTTTAGAATAATTTAATAAAATTTAAATTTAATGGAATATATTTTCACTCAAGGACGAGTATTCAGGATGTATAGTACGAGGTTAAATTGATTTTGTGACCTTCTTGCCTCATTTGGTTCGATCTGGGTTACTAAGGACAATTCTTGTTGCACTTTTAAGTCAGGGTCAGGCTTTCAAGCCAGGTGTATTGTTCTGTACCTATTGATAATTTGTATGGCTTTTGCCTGTCACATGTGCCTGTTTTGCAACTCTGAGTCGAACTCATAACCATTTAGCTATTCAGATCATTGAGATCACAGAGCTGTGTTAGGGCATTTCGTGGCTAATGATAGTTTAACGAGTGAGGGTGCGGCAGACCACTGCACTCAGTAGATCCTTACAATTTATAGTGGAATCCGAACCACTTCTTTGATGACATTACTGCCTGTAGCCTTCAAAGGAGGCTGTGAGCCGCGTTTCCACTACATATGATTCGAAAAAGGACATTTGGACAATTTCCCATGTCGAGTCTCAAACCAAAGATCGCTGGATCAGTATTGCAATAAACATGCACTGAAAGTACTAAACCATTCCACCACCGAGCCACTTCGACTCAATTGAACTCATACAACCTTTTAAATGCCAAACTGCATGGACATATTGAGCAGATAAAAAGCATTTATTTCCAAATCACCGTCCACAAAAAAGGCGTTTGTACGAAGAAAAAAAGTCGGAATTTGTACATTACACAGGAGAAGAATTTTTATGGTTTCACCTTCCTCACTTGAAGGCAATGACAACAGTCCCAAAAAAAAAAATTGTATACATTGAAATATTATTAACAGTGAGAGAAGTAAAAAGCGGTGAGTAACCATAAAATTCAACCTTAAACTGACAGATAATGTCAGGAATGAAGAGATCGAAAAGAATTTATTATTACGATTATGAGGAAGTATGATGATGTATGGAATTGAATTAAATTTGACATTGTAATAAAATATATGCCTTCCCATTATACTTGCCCCACAGTTATTGAGCAACAACAATTCAAGGTTTGATTGACACAAATGCACACCAAAAAAAAAAAAGTTTATCTCTTTCATATTGCGGATGGGGAATCAGATTATAAAGACACGAGACAAAAAAAAAGAGTAAGCATGACGATAAATTGACATGAATTATTTTGACGTGGATTTATTTACATGTTTTATCAGATTGCGGGTGGATTTTGATTGGAGATTATAAAAAGGTACGATGGGTAAATTGCTTGTTTTTGAGGGACTGGACCTTTTTAATCTTTGTTAAATCCCTTTGAATTGTTGTTAATGGTTTGATACAATTTATAGAGTTTTTGTCGATTTATTTTGAAAATTTTTGAAATTTGAGAGGAATTTAGAGAATATGTTGTGATATAAGTTGTTTATCCTATGTATACAAGCATATTCTCTATGAGAATTTCGCGGTAGCAATGAACATGCTCACTAGGTATCGTAAAATTTTCATTGAGCATATGCCTGTATGTTAGGATTAGTGTTTGTTGAATTTTGTGTCTTGATCTAATACAATGGTGAGCACCACCTTTATTGAACCACGGAACACCTTTGTAGTAAGCCACAACTGAAACCTTACACAGCAAGAAGTTCGTGGCATTTACACTAGAAAATGTTGGTACACTAGTAAGAAGCGGAACACAGGTTGCCCATTACTGGTCTAATACTATGATAAGAGCTGTTCAATGAGCACTGTATAAAGAAAATAGTTTAAGTGAGCATTATGTCACACTTCCCAACATCCTCCAGTAGTTCAGTAGTTAAGAGCACTTGACATGTAACTCATAGAACATAAAAAGTGGGTTCGAGTCCCCACTCGGACTAAATTGTGGGAAAGAGTACTTTTTTCAGTTTTAGTAAGGTTTCAAATAATAACAAATCGGGAGCTGGTTTTTTAACCTACCCGGGATAATCTTCCCAAAGGGAACACCCAACCCAACAGGAACATCCAAGCCAACCGGGACATCTTACTCAATCGGAATACTCTACCCAACCGAGATACCGTATCCAACCGAAACTCCCTCCCCAACTGGGATACCCTACCCTACCCTACCCGGATAGATATGGTTTTTCCCAGGGATACACCGAATACACTAACCCTGGCAATCAGTCGTGAAACTTTTCCAAACGCTAGCCAATTTATGTCAAAAACAAATCGTTGGATTTGGTCAAATTACCTTCAAATAAACTAAATCTGTCCCACAAAAAGTTGGTCAATGAACAACTCAATGGCAATTAGCAACACTCATCAGGACGTGAAATTGAAAAAACAAACTGGTTTAGATGAGAAATTGAATTGTTAAACTTTTTTAAACTATAACAATTAGTGTCTCAGTTGATAATTCCAAAAATGGATATTGTCATTCAAAACTACATCCAGAACTAATTTAAATAGAAATAAATTTAACAATTAAATTTTGTTTACTAAAACTGTACAATAATTGAAAATTATTTGTTACCACTAATTTCTCATTACTATCCAAAATAATTAAATTTATTACAAAGTTTCATTTACAAAATCTGGATATAGCTTCTATTTGCAGACTATTTTCTGCATAACTGGAATATAACAAAATTATAGAATTACATTTGCAGATAAATCTGTCTGGGAAGTCTTCCTTTTGCTGTCATGGATGAGCATGTGGCCAGAGTATCATAACTGTGAGCAACGTTTTTTGTGTCATGGCACAAATCAGTACTGGAAAATTTTTCGCAGGGCATCTGAGAACTTTACACTTTTGTGCCGCGGCACACAAATTCTCGACCACTGGTGTAACAAGCAAACTAGAACTGAAACACTGCATTCCTACTAAGGATTCTCGATATAAAGATCAAGAGTTCTTGTTCGACCGGTTTCGAGATTTATCATGACTTAGAAGGATTCCCTGACTTAATCTCAGTGTCTCAGTGTCTCAGTGTCTCAGTATCTCAGTGTCTCAGTGTTTCAGTGACTCAGTGACTCAGTGTCTCAGTGTCTCAGTGTCTCAGTGTTTCAGTGTCTCAGTGTCTCAGTATTTCAGTGTCTCAGTGTCTCAGTCACAGTCTCAGTTTCAGTCTCAGTCTCAGTCTCAGTCTCAGTCTCAGTCCCAGTCCCAGTCCCAGACTCAGACTCAATCTCAGTATCAGTCTCAAACAGAGTTGCGAAACGGCCTGATTTTATCGGCCGGCCAAAAACGGCGAGCGATAAAAACGGCGGGCCGATTGTTTTTTTAAAACGGCGGCCGATAAAAAACGGCGGCCGATAAAAAACGGCGGCCGATAAAAAAGCCGAGCGATAAAAACGGCGAGCCGTTTATTTTTTCAAAATGGCGGCCGATAAAAAACGGCGGCCGATAAAAACGGCGAGCGATAAAAACGGCGGGACGTTTATTTTTTTAAAACGGCGGCCGATAAAAAACGGCGTTTAAAAGTTTCAAATCAACGCATATATGCTATAATTAACAATTTTTCATTTTCATAAACAACAACAACAAAAACAATAACACGAATTTTCATTGTTTTTCAATGCTTTCGATGTTTTTACAGTATTTACTGATCAAAGTTTGAAGTGACTTAAATCTTACTGGATCTTGTTTTTAGGTCTGAAAGTAAACTGGATCCTACTGGATCATGTTTTTAAGGGTCTGGATGTTACATAGATCCTACTGGACCTTGTTTTTAGGTCTGAAAGTAAACTGGATCCTACTGGATCATGTTTTTAAGGGTCTGGATGTTATATGGATCCTACTGGATCTTGTTTTTAAGATTTGGAAGTGACCTGGATCCTACTGGATCTTATATTTTAAGTCTGGAAGTGATCTGATTCTTACAGGATCTAGTTTTTAAGATTTGGATGTGACCTGGATCCTACTGAATCTCGTTTTGTGGACCGGAAAGTGAACTGGATCCTACTGGATCTCGTTTTGTGACTCGGGAAGTGACTTGGATTTTACTGTATCTCGTTTTGTAGATCTTAAAGTGACTAATTAATCAATTACTGATTACTGAGACAAAAATGCCCTTAAGTCGCTCGATCAATAACACGAGGACTTTTGTAATTTTTAAAAAACGTTAACCAATAAAAAATGGAGGCCGATAAAAACGGCGGGCCGTTTATTTTTTCAAAATGGCGGCCGATAAAAAACGGCGAGCGATAAAAAACGATGGCCGATAAAAACGATGAACGACTGGCCGATTCTCTCGGCCGCCGACATCGGCCTTCGCAACTCTGGTCTCAAATCTACACAGCATCAAACAGAACACATAGGCCAACCAACTTGATGTCATTTCTATTTGAACCAAAATTCTCGCTTTCCAACTACGTCATTTCACTTACAACTCATTAGCTTATTTCAAAGCAAACGCCAAACTCAAAACTTCCTACTTAAATTACATCAAAACTTTCAGTTCAACTGATCAAAAAATAAAAAAAAAAGAAATATTTTATACTGTTTATATCAAGCAGAAAGAGTCATTCGAGTATTTTTTGAATTTTTTTTCTTTCCATGCTAGCACTTTTTAATCTTTCAAAGTGCTTCTCCATTAATAGTATTACAAAAAAAAAAAAAACGAGAAATCATAAAATGTAAAACTTTTTCATTCCTCTTGCGCTGCTCCTTCGTTTCCGCTTTGCTACTTATTCCTATAGTATTTAAATTTCAATTCATTTCCCCTCTCACTCCACTTAATTACATTGCAAGTACAAAAAATAGTAAGAAGTCAGTTATCGAGCTTTACAGCCAAGACTGAATAAGTGAGTGAAACAAATGGTGGATAAAAAAAAGGCAAAAGCTGCTCTCAATGTTAATTAAAATCGTTTGCCTTTATGATTTCAGTTTTCGTCTTTTTATTGCACGCTTACTTAGACTGATGTATCCTTTTTAAATGTCTATTTACTCAAGAGGTTCCTTCGATTGCAATGCTATCTTAAAATTAACAAAAAAAGGAACTCTTTTAAATTCCTTGTAAAAGGATCCGTTTTTCTTCGATTAATTACATTAAATGCATGCCTTGCCGTTATTGGTTATCTCTTATTCCTTTATTATTAAAAAAGATAATTACGAATCCTTCGTAGAAATTTTGTAGTTTAGTAATTTGTAGATGTTTATCCGTTTGCAGAGTTATCTCTTAAATTAGAATGCGCTAGGTCTTGTCAAGCGAAATTCCATGCTGTTTGAATCTCTGTCATTTTGAGGACAGTGCTCCATGACACACTTCTACTTCCTTTCCGTTTCAACCTCAAAAAGTAAACGTAATACGTGAACGACTCTTTACTGTGTTACGATGAGAATATTATGAGGATCAATGCTTTATGGATTAATTTAAAAATTGGACTCTGATGGAATTTGAATCCATTTTCTCCTTAAAGAAAGATTTGCTTATTTCCAGTCGATTCTCTATTAACTCATTTACTTGTCCGATTGTGTATTAAGTCAAATCGAGTCGACTAGTGATTGACTCGGGTTGAGGTTGAGTCGACTGTAACTGTGTTGGATTAAAGCTCGACATGGAATTTTGTGAAAATAGATTTTTTTGTAGGGTTCAGCTTAGAATGGAAGGACTTCTTACATAAGCAGACCTGCAGTTTCCGACTTTATATTTAGTCTGCCCAAAGCTGCCTGTCCTGCGTTTTCTATCAGCAAGTATGCTTTTTGGAAAGAATCTTGGTTTTTATGTTACGTATTTTGTAATTTAATCGACTTTTCTTCTCGACTACAAAGACACAAGAGCAAAACAATGATGAAGAAAAGAGGACATCTGTCTAAAACATCTGGAATTTACATGTGTCTAAGTTCAATGAATCTCCACCAATAAGATACTAACTTACTTACTTGCTTGAGGCTGAGGCGCACGAAAGTCTATTGCCGCGCATAGAGAATGTTCAAAGACAACTCTATTCTTCGAAGCCTTCTACAAGTTTGTGATATTAAGGACTCTAGCGTAAATTTCACGAGAGCGTCCACATCCAATAATTCTAGACTAATATACTTGGTTCAGTCATAACATTATAGATTATGAATTCATATTCTATATTTTTCATGTGACATTTTCTTCCAAAACTTTGCCCAGAATGATGTAGAACCTCTCCACACTCTTGCTGATTTACTTACTTATGCTTCAATGCCTCAAAAATCACTTTCCTTTGACACCCCACCAATGATTTAATTTTCAACATTTACTTTGTCCTTCAGAAGATAACTAAAACTAAAAGTCCTGATATTATACTGATTAATGTCATCCCAAGCAACGCCAGACAGCAGAACAAACAGCAAAAAATGCAAAAAAGGATTTAATTACAAATTATCATTAGAGTAGACATAAAGTAGTGGATTTTACATGCCATTGACTCACTAAAGCTGATTAATTTATGCACATAATTTTTCAGTGACCTTTTTTGTCCCGGCAGGGATCACTTTCATCTTTAAATACTTTAATGTATGTAAATAAAAATTTAATGTTCCATTCATGCTTTATCAGACATTTTTAAGTGGAAATTGTGAGAACCATGAAAAAAAAGTATAAAGTGGGAAGGAAGTCCATAATCGTAACAAGTTGGAAAGGAAATTTTTTTTCATTGCCTCATTTTTGTGACATTCCGGTCGTGTTTTTTATAGACGTTCTATCAACCATTAGAAATGATCAGAAATTATGGACGAAGGAAATAGGAAAAAGAGAAACAAAAACTTGGACTCGATCGAAGACATTTTCGGTATGTTTAGCTTCTGTTTACCATTTTATTGATTTTTGAATCAAAAAAAGATATTTTTCTCCTTCCTTTCATCGAAAGTCCATTGATACGTAAGGAAAGTGAGAGGATATTCAATGATGATGATGACGATAGTATAAAATCATTCATTCCTTCAATAATGACCCAAATGTTTATGGTACAAAAGATATTTTTTCATTCATTCATTCAATTTTTAAGGTATCTTATTGATAGACTCATTGAGGATAAAGTTAGGACAAATTGTTGGATGTTGTTGATGGCTAGGGCGCTTTTTTTGAGGATTTATCGAAATTTGTTGAAAATTGGTATACTCTTCCTAATAGACAGTCAGCATACTGACCTAAATCAGAGTACTAATGAGGATACTTACTTGCTTACTATAATCATACTCCACTGAAGTACTCAGTAACTTAGGTTGCAACAAAAGGTTTCTCGTTTAACTCAGTTGCTAGCTCTGTCACCTAGTTTGTATAAATTCTCTGTCCACATGTTAAGCTGACATTTTATCATCACTTTTCTGAATCATGTAGCTTTGAGAGCTCCAGAATGGAATCCAACCAAAGGCGGTATATGTTGAGTTCTGACATGGTAGTTTGTAAAGCTTTCCATTCCTATCCTGATTGTGGGGCTGCTACTCTTCCGTCATTATTTGTATAGGCATTTAATCTATCCTTTCAAGTAGTTTTCGGTAGTTCTTGGTCGCGACTGATGTATCAATTGATAACAGGAAATACCAGGAGAAGGTATGCACTTGACAATTGATAAGCGTCAGAGTCAGACTTCAGCTTCCCTATTTCTTTCCAAAAAACAAAAATGAATGCATTCAAATGCAATCAACATGATTGAATATGCTCAATCTTGTAAGCATACTCCCAGAGATCGAAGCCGACTTTTTCGGCTAAAATTAGTTTTGCATTTTTTGCCAGGATAAAGTCATCTACAAACTGATGTTAGTTATTAAAACTGTTTTCTATATGAAATACTAGAATTCTGAATAATGTTTGCTAAACTATTAGGTATAACTAGCTCGTAATTCCACTTTAGTCGATTTCTTAGCCGATCGGCTAAAAATCGGCTAAACAATCACTTAAAGCCGAATTTAGGGCTTAATAGACCTTTGCGCTTAGCAAATTTGACTGAGAATCCTAGTATTTCATGTAGAGAACCATTTTAAAACCTGACATAGTTTTTAGATGGCTTCATTTCGTCAAAAAATAAAGAAATTGATTTTAGCCGAAAAAGTCGGCTTCGACCTCTGCATACTCCTGCTCCTTGTCTACATGGGTCTAAATGCATCTAATCAGCTCTTTTGCTAGAATTCAGCTAGATTCTAGTCTAAACAGAAGAGAGAATGCTTAGTCCTACTAAAATACATAGCAAGCCACACTTCCTCACACTCAAAAACGCACGTGACTATAAAATTCCTGCTAAACCCATTTTTTTTTTTTTGTTTGTGGTTTACATAGAAAATCAATAAAAAAAGAAGACCATCATCATAAAATATCCAAATGAATGATATGAAAATTGATTGTATAAATATTAGGAAGCTTAATTTAAGAGCCCTAAAAGGGAATCCAACAAAGATCATAAAAAAATTATTTTAAATAAAGGGAAGGAAGAAATAAAAAGAAGAAAAATGATGATGATATTGAATAGGTTTTCTAAGGAACTGAAATAAGGGCAATTACACGCAGAATCAGAATATGTATGAGAAATAAAGCCCTTTGAGATATAAAAGCAAACAAGTTTAATCATTCGGATGAATTTTTTTTTCTCGATTTTAGCATAAAACTTGACCATTGGAACGGAAATTGTTTTACGACTTTCTGGGTTGAAAATGAAGTGCTTGATTCTTTTATTTTGGATATATATTTTTGATGTCAATAGAAAGTTTGGAACTTTTTTTATTAGCTTTATTTTTTGGATATGTAATTAAGAGCTATACAAATGAAGACTGAATGCGAGTCGCTAGATCGAGACGAGAAACCTAGAAGGAAAACCATGATGCGAGACTATAACGCGATACCAAGATATAAAATCGAGACGTAGGACCGAGATGTAATAATAAGATGAAAGACCAAGACCGAGGTGCTGATCAAGACGCGAGTTCAAACGTGAGATCGAGACATGAGACCGAGATGCAAAGCCGTTGTACGAGTATAAGATGCGAGATCGAGATGTGAGACTGAGAAGCGAGACCGAAAGGCAATAACAAGACGCAAGACCGAGACGTAAGACTGAGACGCAAGACAGAGACATAAGACCAAGACGTGAGATCGACCTAAACAAGTGTCCGAGACCAACACGCCTGAAAGAGATTCGAGACTGAGACTTGAGAACACGACACGAGACCAAGGTCAGAAACTGAGACGGGATCTGAGACTGAGACTGAGTCTACAGAGCAGTTTTCAACAGTCCTATTTCATGCTACTTTGCCAAAACCTTAGCAAAGTCATAATCCATTTTCCTAACAAGTTTCCTTTTATTTCTAAAAATTCTATGACAAATTGAAAACACCAATAAAGTACCGCAATTTCCATTAAGTTCAATTCCCAAAAAAAACCAACCAATTTAATAAATTGAAAACAATCATTTCAGCACAAAATATCAATTTTATCACAAAAAATTGTCCAAACTCTAAAATAACAAAACAGTAATAAAAATCTAAAAAAAAAACGTACAGCATCTAGTTTAGCGATTGTAAACAAGAAATGTATGAAAAATAAATATTTATTGCATCTCAACAGCATGTAATTCACAAACAACAATAACCATTTAACAGCACAAGTGGAAGTGAAAAATATTGCCATATAGTTTCGATAACGATTTTGAGAGCGGCTTGTGTAAGCTGTTTTAAGGATATTGGAGTGTTTGGGGTAAATATGTCAGGTGTTTTGCTAAGAGTTTGATTTCTTTAGGGGTTATTCATTAGCGACTTAGATTGTAAATGTGGCTTCAGCCGGCGTGGCTCTGTCTTTGTGCCGTAATTGCTTTAAATCCGGCGTCTATTGCTTGCTAATTCCCGATTCCAAGTGCTATATTGCCTCGATAGACAGTTTCTTTCCATTTTGTCTCTCGGGTTGTTAGAATGTTGAACTTGTAGTGCAGAAGCTCAAGCACTAATACTGATAACACTCCCGGACTTGAGTGTGTCCACAAATTCCAACTGTTTAGCTTCAAATCATTATTGGTTCTTATTAGGCTAAAGATTAATGTTAGTTCCAGTCTGGCTCTTTATTATTAGTTCTCTTAGCTTATGATTAAGGATGACAGCTTGTTTTTTGAACGAATCCTGCCCGAATGGACAAAAGAACGTCATCTACTGGACATTAATTTTCCAACAACTGGTTACAACATTTTATGTTTACCTCGGGCCCGACCACTCGGGTTAACCAGAACTCAGGCTACATTAGACTAAACCTCGTTTAACTCCATTCCTTTATGTTGATTTTTTTTGCATTGACGGGATTCACCATGAGAAGGTAAGGTTGGTACGTGGTGTAGTTAAGCAAGGAGCGATTATAGCAGTTGTGGGTAACCTGTCCACCTTTGGGCTATAGCCACATATATTACTTGCTCATCACTGCCAGCAGACCATTAGAAGGTATGTTAATCTACAATAAAATTTCACCCAGTTCCTTAAAAATTGCGCTTTTCACCACACACTCCACTCAATCCTTACAAATTTCTCCAATTCCATTTTCCTCTTTTAAAAAAAAAGTCGAACAAAGCAAAAGTTTTTAAAAATAAAAATAAAAAAAAAATTGAATTTTTTTTTTTTTGAAACAAAACTACTAAATCCCTCATGCACCACGAGCAAACACCATGAATACTTATAATGTACAATGTATATTTTATATCTCCAACACAAAAAAAAAAAACTCGAAACAATCCAGATCGAGAAGCGAGAATCTACACAAACTATATGGAATAAACTATTTGTCACAAAACAATTGCCAAAAAAGAAGGAAATAGAGAAAATGTTTAAAGTTTTTTATTGGCAAAACACGGAAATAAAATGCAATAACTGTAGCGCCAATAGATTTTTATTGATTTCTCTTGTTCGTTCCTGTCTTATAGCTTAATAGCAGTCAAACATTTTGAAAAAAGTATTAAAAAATCGCAAAATTTTTTGTGATGAAAAACCGCAAAATCGGCATTTATTTTATGGTATTATATAAAGTAGACTTTTGTGGATGGTACCAGAGTTGGAAAACAGGCACCTGTGATAGGCGAGAACCGTACAAATTCTTGATAGTTTTTTAAGATTAAAAAAACAGATAAAACCGTACAAATTCTTAATAATTTGTATGGTTTTGTAAGAAAAGACAGGAAAAAGTCGTGGTTTTTTTTCTTACAAAACCGTAAAAATTATCAAGAATTTGTACGGTTTTCGCCTGTCACAAGTGCCTTTATTCCAACTCTGGATGCTACATGCTTCATACCGCATACAAAGTTTAATTTGATGAACAAATTTGTCACATGAAGTGGTGCTGGATATTGAAACTCATATCGTATGGCTTCCTGCTTATTAGTAATTGATTTTTGAACTCATGAGAGACTTAGTCGGTTTAGAAATATTGAAAATTAATACCATGCAGCTATGAATCGATATCATTTGCATGTATTTTTTGGATAGTTGTGTTATTGTCTGGTCTGAAAATTTTAAAACATTTTATACATAGGGATCATAAAGATGTGGTATCAATTAGGATTGTTTTTTGGCCTTAAAATTATTGGTGGATATGCTATAATTGATTTTGAGTTGGATATGCATATTAAATGATAGTGATCTGAATTCTAGTGAATTAGAGGATGAGCTATTTAAGGATTATTTCGGTAGAATGGAGGTAGAGTTGCCAACATTATGGAAGAACCTTCGTATTCAAACCAAATAGCACGAGTCGGGCATTCAATCTAAAATTTGGAACTAGGTCGGTATAACTATAACCACAGTGTACCTATGATGCATTCAGTGTCTCCACGGTGCAGTCAGTACACCCACGATGTGGATAATGTCCCCACAGTGCCGTCAATGTACTCACGGTACAGTCAGTGTTCACACGATTCAGTCAATGTCCCCACAGTGCGGTCAGTATACTCACGATGCGGTGCAATCTGTATACTATCAGTGCAATCACTGTACTTACGTTGCCATCATTTTCACTATGCTGGAGTCAATGTAGCCACGGTGCAGTCAGTATACCCTCGGTACAGTTAATCTAACCACGGTGCAGTCAATGTTCACACACGGAGCGGTCATTGCACCCATGATGCCGTCAGTGTACCCACGATGTGGTCAGTGTACACACCGTGCCATAGTGTGTCCATAGTGCGATCAATGTACTCACAATGCGGTCAGTATGCTCAATTTGCACTCATTGTTTCCAAGGTACAGTCATTGTCCCCAAAGTGTAGTCAGTAAAATCCAGCCCAGTTCAATAAAATCCAACTAAATTCAATTTTATCCAAGTTTAATCCAGGTCATAATTTTCAGAAAGCATACCAACCACACTCAATATATTGATCCTTTACTATTGTTACCCATCATGCTTATCACTTCAATCATAATTCGTTTATAAGTTCCAACATAAAATATACACAAAAAACTTCTATACAAGCGATTCTCAGAAACAATCTAAACTCATTTTGAAAAAATATCACACAAAAAAATGTCATTGTCTTAATTGTTATAACCAAGGACAACAGTATTATGTGTGAAGGATATAAAGAATAAAGGTGAAAATTACTTTTCGTGCAGCACGCCATTATATTTTTTATCCATCAATAATTTTCTTGTCTTTAATCAAACATTTCCTTTCCAATTCTATCGTCCTTTTGTCATCTCCTTTTCATGCTGGATTATTTAAAACATTTTGAAATTTACTACGGCACGAAGTCTATTTTTAAACGACGAGAACTTGATTTTTTTTTTGTTTTAATTTGTCGCTTTATCACTTCCCTCGAAAATAAAAAGAGCAGAGAAACACTGTACTATGCAAAATTTAAGCTATTCAATCCTGGTATGTCGTTGACAGTCATGATCATAATTTATTGCTCGTACCATTATATAAATGTGCCACCATGAAATGACGAATCAGAAAAGAAGAAAAGAGAGAGAAATTATGCATAATGATTGTTGTTTCTTATAGTGTGAGAATCCCGGGTGATGTATGTATGGGGATGTGATTTTTGTCGAAGTGATTTCACGTTAATTTGGTGGAATTTGGCTCAAACTGACTTATTTTACTTCAATTTAGTTCAATTTAGTTCAATTCAGTTCAATTCAGTTCAATTCAGTTTCGAGCAGTTCAATTCAGTTCAATCTAAATCAATTCAGCTTGAATTCAGCTCAATTCAGCTCGATTTACTTCAATTCACTTCATTTAATTTCAACTCGCTTCAGCTTAATTCCATTCGCTTCAATTTGCTTCAATTCACTTCAAGTCACTTTAATTCTCTTGAATTCACTCCTTTTTGCTCCAATTTGCTTCAGCTTGCTTCAATTTGCTTTAATTTGCTTCAGTATGATTTAGTACGCTTCAATTCAGCTTAATTCAGTTCGAATCAAATCAATTCAGTACAATTCAGCTCAATTCAGTTCAATTCAGCTTTAATACAGTTCAATTTAGTTCAATTCGCATCAATTCAGCTTCAATTCAGCTTCAATTCAATTTAATTCAGCTTCAATTCGGCTTCACTTCAGTTTCAATTTAGCCTCAATTCAGTTTCAAGTCAGTTCAATTCGGCTTCAATTCAGCTTCAATTCAGTTCAATTCAGCTTCAATTCAGTTTAATTCAGCTCAATTCAGTTTCAATTCAGCCTCAATTCAGTTTCAAGTCAGTTCAATTCGGCTTCAATTCAGCTTCAATTCAGTTTAATTCAGCTTCAATTCAGTTTAATTAAGTTCAATTCAGTTCAATTCAGCTCTATTCAGCTCTATTCAGCTCTATTCAGTTCAATTCAGTTTAATTCAGTTCAATTTAGCTTCACTTCTGTTCAATTCAGCCTTAATTCGGTTCAATATAGTTTAATAAGGCTCAATTTAGTTCTATTCAGTTGTATTCAGTTCAGTGCATTTCAATTTAGTTCAAATTAGTTCAATTCAGCTTTAATTTAGTTCAATTCAGTTCAGTTCGGTTCAATTCAGCTCAATTTCGCTTCAATTCGCTTCAACTTGCTTCAGTTCGCTTCAGATTGCTTCAATTTGCTTTAATTTGCTCCAATTCGTTTGGGTTTGCCTCGATTCAGTTCATTTCAGTGCAATTTGATTCGATTTAGTTCATTTAAATTCAATTCAACTGCAAATACTTTCCAGCCATCAATAAATCACCGCCTAGCTCGGGAATATTGTTGCGGCAAAAATATGTCAGCATTAAATTTCAATTATGGCTTTTTTTTCGTCTACGAATTTATGTCTCCTCAATATTCCCATTTTCCCAAACACATTTTTAATCATCAAAGTGATTTCGTGATTGACATGTTTGTATATGTAGAGTCATATATTAACGATATCATTCTTTAATGCTCTTCTTATTTTCGACAAAAATTCCGGAAATCAATCAGTCCGGCATCCTTTTTTTTCAGCTATACCTGTATACAGGCACGACAAGTGATGGCAAAAAAAAAATCAAGAGAAAAATTGCCAAAAATTTTATAAGTTGAGTAAATTGAAAAGGGTTCTCGATTATGCTTAAAAGATAACATAGAAAAATGATTGTGTAAGCTTTATCTGCTGCTGCTGTGTTATGTATACATACATTTATGTGTAGTTTACTCAGCACACAAAAAAAGGGTTCCCTTAAAGACTTTATGTTTTAAGATAAGAAAAAGTTAAATTTGAGAAATTGATTGAAAACTAAGTGAAAAATGTCTTTTTGGCTATGCCTTGAAAAACTTATCAACGAATGAATTTCTTCTTATACTTATCTTTTGAAGCCTGGCCTGAAGCTGTGAACATGATTTATGTGATTGAAGCTTTTATATTTTAATACATTTAAAAAGGTTTGTACAATGTACATTTTGGGGCGATAGGAATTCACAAATTGAGTGGAAAGTGAGAGTGGTTATCAGTCATGGATGAAAAGTTAAATTGTGGTTTTGGTATATTTAATTAAAAAAGTCAAAAATTTGATTCAAAAAGCTCAATGTATTTGGTATTCAAAATGCTTCCAAAATTTGATTTCAATAAATTTTTCAAATAATTTGATTCAAAAACCTCAAAAATTTAAGGCGTCAGAAGAAGCTCGAAAGATTTGATTGCTCAAAGATTTGATTCAAAAAGCTCAAAGATTTGATTCAAAAATCTCAAAAATTTGATTCAAAAAGTTCAAAAACTTAGTTTAAAAAGCTTAAAAATTTGATTCAAAAAGCTCAAACTTTTATTCAAAAAGATCAAAAATTTGATTCAAAAAGCTCAATGATTTATTTTTTTTTATATCATTTCATCTTAATTGTAATAAGTTAAAGAATTCTTACATTTATGTAATCATAGCTCATTGATTTGATTATTATTCTTTTTTTTATTATTATTATTACTACTTATTATCATCACAGTAAGTTTCAAAGAAGTATTCTTTAAGCTCGGGATTTTGAATAAATTTAAGGAGAATGTGTTTCAAATTGTCTGATTAAGTGAATTGTATAAATAGGCCTCAAAAAGGTTTGACTGCCTAATTGCTACGAAATGATTTGAATTACATAATTTTCTCTTGATCTGGTGCGATGTGCATGTCTTTGGTCAGCCTAGAAGTACGACATTGATTTACTAACATATCTCCGTGATAATTTGAATGCTTGGATTCAATACTAACTTGACATAAAGTTTGACGGGAAGGATTTTGATGCTGTAAAGGTCAGATTTGCTGCAAAAAGCTTTTATTTAATAATATTCTTAGCGACTTTCTCTGCGCCAATTCTAGTGGGACAATGAATAATTTGCGGCGGCTGACCAAATAGTGTTCATATATAAATGCGCGATTGTATTTAGTATAATGCTAGCGCTGTAGTATCAAAGGAAATGTCTTATACTTCTGACTGCGAATGCGAAGGCGATAACTTGATCATTTTTCTTATTAATATGTTCTTTCAATGTAAGCTCATCAATAATGAGTCCTAATAATCGTAGACTACCCACGCGTTCAATGATTTTCGTTAAAGTGAATGTTTAAAGCACCCCCAACCAAAATTTTCGAATTTCTTCTTGCTATGGAACACCAAGTATTTTGTTTTTTCGATGTTTGGGACAAGTCTATTCAGATCAAGCCAATTTTCAATTAAATTTGATTCAAAAAGCTCAAAAATTTGATTCAAAAAGCTCAATGATTTGATTCAAAAAGTTCAAAAATTTGATTCAAAAAGCTCAATGATTTGATTCAAAAAGCTCAAAAATTTGATTCAAAAAGCTCAAATATTTGATTCAAAAAGCTCAAAAATTTGATTCAAAAAGCTCACAGATCTTGATTCAAAAACTCAAAATTCAGATTAAAAAAGCTCAAATTATCACTCAATATTGTCAGACTTGTTCCAAAAAGCTCCGACTTATTTATAAAAAGCTTTCAAATAATTCATTACCACTTCCAAATGACACATATTTCTAAAAATATCAATATCTCTGTTACTAA
This sequence comes from Chironomus tepperi, assembly GCF_022539635.2. NCBI lineage: Eukaryota > Metazoa > Arthropoda > Insecta > Diptera > Chironomidae > Chironomus > Chironomus tepperi. The sequence goes on from NW_027226583.1 coordinate 1,481,030, forward strand.
ATATACACCTCAAAACAAACAAACAATACCGAACTCAATTTTCATTTATAAAAAATTTTATTTTTATTGCGATTATGTCAAATATTCCAGCACAGCATCACATCTTTTAACACCGATTCATCACAAAAGCTTGTCATTTAGCAGTTACTGATTGAATCAAAAAAATAGGAATCAAGCAACAAAAAATATAAAATAAAACATTAACAATTCGTAACATATTACAGTCATCCTTCATCATTCTAAGATTAATGGAAATCATGGCATTCAGGCTTTTTGATTGAAGTCTGTTACATTAACACGACCAGACCAGACATAAGCTCACATCCCGAGCGATACATATGAAAAAGGCTCTATGTGGGCGCATATGGAGGTGGGCGCATATGGAGGTGGGCGCATATGGAGGTGGGCGCATATGGAGGTGGGCGCATATGGAGGTGGGCGCATATGGAGGTGGGCGCATATGGAGGTGGGCGCATATGGAGGTGGCGCATATGGAGGTGGTGCATATGAAGGTGGCGCATATGGAGGTGGGCGCATATGGAGGTGGGCGCATATGGAGGTGGGCGCATATGGAGGTGGCGCATATGGTGGTGGCGCATATGGAGGTGGCGCATATGGAGGTGGCGCATATGGAGGTGGCGCATATGGAGGTGGCGCATATGAAGGTGGCGCATATGAAGGTGGCGCATATGGAGGTGGCGCATATGGAGGTGGCGCATATGGTGGTGGCGCATATGGAGGTGGCGCATATGGAGGTGGCGCATATGGAGGTGGCGCATATGGAGGTGGTGCATATGAAGGTGGCGCATATGAAGGTGGCGCATATGGAGGTGGCGCATATGAAGATGGCGCATATGAAGATGGCGCATATGAAGGTGGCGCATATGAAGGTGGCGCATATGAAGGTGACGCATATGGAGATAACCAATATGGAGGTGGTCCATATAGAGGTGGCGCATATGAAGTTGGCGCATATGGAGGTGGCGCATATGGCTGCCAAACAGAGGCGATCCATATACCTTCTTCATCTGTGTTGCTCGGGTACAGAAGTGAATTTTTTTTTATAAAATGTATAATTCAACACTGTTGTCAATCCTCTATGGTCACCTCATTCCTCTCACGCATCCAAACACACCATCATCACCTAAAAAGAGTCATCAATCATTCAAGTCATTTTTGCCATGGCTATGCGACGCTACACATAAAGAATGAACAATGCATAAAGCAGCTATTCAGTCACACATTTTTATTCGTCTTCTATTCCAAAGGAAATGATAGACGATTCGTTAGTTGCATGTAAATTCTCCCCATCCTCGATGATAATAACATAAAAAGCTTCCATTATAACATCCGATTTCTATAGCATAGCAGTTTGCTGATTCATAGATTCCTCTTTTTTATTTTCCTAGTGACATTTCCCGGTTGGTTATAATAATTAATGGATTCACATTCAATATATACGGAATAAAAATTCCATTCCTTCATCTCTCTATGTACGTTCAAAGCATTCATAAATAACATAGGGGGCCTGATAATAAACATCCATACATACAACTGCAGTCAACATACAGTCAGTATATAAAATACAGTCGAGAATGAATTAAAGCTGTCATGTGGTGGAAAATTGTGACACACATTAGAATTGGGAATAGAGGAATGGATAAGAGTTAGATCAGTTGAAATGGATGATACAATGAAATTTGGTAAGCGGATTTGAATGAGGCATCTTACTGTGCGATAGATAATACATCAAAAGAATTGAATAAGCTTCTGTGAAATGCGTACAAACACTCTAGGGTGATTGCAGTGGCACGCGCCTTGAATTGATGCTCCGGTTGACTTTGTAGTGATGTGGATCTATGAAGTGAGACTTATAGTAATGGAAAATGAGGTTGTAGTTGCAAATTGTGTTGGATATTAAGATTCTTGATGTGTTTTGGTGAATATTTAAGGATGTTTTGAATATACAGACTTTGAAATATGACAATCAGGTGAGTAGTCGTGAGTAATGAAATAAAATGGAGTGAAGGGTCAAGTGCGTAGATAAGAGAGCTTTTGGGGGGTCACAACACCTCTCAGGATGATTTTGGTCATGTCAAATAGCCCCATATGGTGTCACTTAGTCTCTTATGGTGTCACATAGTCCCATATGGTGTCACATAGTCCCATTTGGTGTCACATAGTCTCATATGGTGTCACATACTCTTATATGGTGTCACTTAGTCTCTTATGGTGTCACATAGTCCCATATGGTGGCACATAGTCCCATTTGGGTTCACATAGTCCCATGTAGTGTCACATATCCCCATATGGTGTCACATAGTCTCATTTGGTGTCACATAGTCCTATATGGTGTCACATAGTTCCATTTTGTATCACATAGTTCCATTTGGTGTCACATAGTCCCATATGATGTCATATAGTCTCATATGGTGTCACATAGTCCCATATGGTATCACATAGTCCCATTTTGTATCACATAGTCCCATATGGTATCACATAGTCCCTTATGGTGTCACATAACCCCTTACAATATAACATAACCCCTTTTGGTTTAACATTACAGCATATGGTGTCACATACTCCTATGGTGTCATATAGTCCCTCCCATCTGCAATAGTTCTTGCTAACAGCAGTGTATCTACAGAGAATTTGAGGTAGAGGATTGTCAAATGAAGGAAGGTTGAAACCTCCAACTCCACCTCTCTATGCGGTACACCCCTGCTCTATGCTCATTAAAAGCACCCACTCCACATTCCATAACTACAAACTTGACCTCCATAAACACACTGATTTACAACATAACCATCCAACATAAATGCAACGACAAGCACAAAAACACACTACCGTCAAATAATCTCTGATTGAAAGCACAAAGACAAGCCGTGAAAAATTTATTGATGCCTTTTTTTTTTTGTTCATGATTTCTTCCCACTGATATGTCACATAATTTTCTATCCATTCATTTTGGATTGTTATCGATTTCTCTCACACATCATCATCGCCATCATCCTTATTGTCATCGTCCCATGTCATTTTATGGCCATTTAACGGATTGATAATAATGAAAGGGCAAAAATAATCATCGAGTGCTGCAAAAAAAAAGGCATGGCACAATCGAAGTGATGTGATATATATAAAAAATATATACTTTTTTTCATCCCCATAAGCGATTCTTTTTTTTTTTGGTCATCGATAATTGGAAGGGAGAGGGATTAAGTAAGCAGTAAAAAAATATAAAGAAGCAATATTTGAAGTAATCTTAATGGTCGGACAATGAACATTTGTCAACGAAATTCAAGTTTATTCTTCTTTGACACTTTTAGCTTCATTTAGCTTATGGATCTTTATGAAAAAGATTTGGATATGCTGGGGATGGAGAGTTTTCATTTTATGGAATAAATCGGTTCACAATGGGGATAATCAGCATTAGAGAAATAACTTTGTAGTCATGTGGATTGACAACTTACCCACTTACTTACATCGTTGACCGTAAAAATTAATTGTGGTCCATGGTTGCGCCTAGATGGTGTTTGAATTTGGCTCTTTCGATGGCTACCACTTGTTTATTACCAATACCAAGTACAATACTGTCAATTACTCGAACAGCACAACGTGTTCGCTAGATTACCTTAAATTTCCTTACTAACGGTAAGACGCAATGTTGCCCATATGAAGTTATTATGTCCCTTCAGAATGCAGCCCTTCAGAATAAATATAAATTCGACTGTCATGCAGTTAAATTCAAAATCTGGTCTATTTTACTCAAAAAGTTCTTGCAAGAATGAATCAGTTTGCTGCAAGAGCTATGTATGTGTCTGACGAGTAATTAGTAACCTGTTTAGTCCAAATTTTATATGGATTACTCAAAATCTGTCTGTTCAAATTCTACCATTTTATCCCATTTTTAGAAGCTAAAATACAACAGCTGGACGAGATCAATAGAAAATTGTAATTTTGCAACGGTAGGATTAATGAACAGGTCTAGAAAATTAAGTGTAATGGAAAAATCAAACCAAAAATCATAATTGTGATCTACAAAGTCAGCATTCAGCAACATGACTTAGGACGAGTCTACTACAATTCTTAGGTCTAGGAGAATGTCACTTAGATGCGAAAATGCAATACCCAATTGAAACAAGATTTACATCCAAGTTGGGTATAATTTTCATGGCAATTATCATGAAACTTGTCACTTGGACACCATGTGCCAATTGTAGCAGCTACATGGTTGCCATGAATAATTTTTGCTGATCAGGATAAAGTCCGATGGGGAGCCTTTTGTAATATTGTATTTTAAGCTCCACATCGGAACATGATTCCAGTTAGTAAGTAAGTAAGTAAGTATACATGTCTGCTAAATAGAGTCCATATGTCACCTAGATTAAGTAATGCCTTGCTAATTATATTATTACTCAAAAAATATTACTATAATATGATTAAATTTGACACTCATACCCAAAACTTTACCATCTAGAATTTCTATCAAATCCAACACAAACTTTTCTCGGCTATTTCCATAAAACAAAACAGCCAAAAGTTTGTCAAATATAAAACTTTTATCCGTTCCATATATGTGCGTACAGAAAAGTTCATTGTAACTAAAAGTCAGAACAAAAAGTAGGCATGAATTGGGTACAGCAAAAAAAAAAGGCAATAGCACTTTGTAGATTGTGATAAGAAATCAAGATTAAGATTCATAAAAAGTGCCTTTTTGCCATAAGGACTGTACATGAAATTTCAATTAATTTTTATGGTAATTTTTATTACATTTAATTACTTGAATTTGGTGCTTGTTCCTCTATGTGGACTGTACGAGGAAAAAAAAGAAGCAATAGCAACAACTGTAAAAGTTTTTTTTTTTCAGCACCAGACCGAAAAATGTGAGACAATTTCAAAGGAGATTCACCTTGAGGGTGAATAAATGAGTTCAATTAAGGCATGAATATTTTCTGGTGTCATTATTATTATTATGTATAGTGTCATTCCTTTTCTCAGTTAATTAAGTGTCATTATCTGAAAGTATCTCTTCCGACTCTTTTGTATCTCGTTTATTTTTTTTTTTTTGACATTTAAAATTGTAAGGTGGAAGCAATATGCTGTGGTATTTAATTCTTTTTCGGACATTTTGGGCGGTGGTGTGAATGAGAAATCAAGTAAATGGATAAAAAATTGAGTGGATGTAATCGTATTAATTAGTGAATGTAGGTTGAGTGGAAACGATTTGATTTTATCGAATTCTTTTTAATCGAATCTGATGCAATTCAAGGACAATTGGCGCTTTTGGTATGAGTATTATGATTTGCAGCATAAATACTCATAACATACAAGCATATGCTCAATAAGTTTCTTACGGGACCCAGTGAACATTTGCTTGTATATTAGGGTACATTGTCAAGGATTACACTTGATCTATATGGCCAGTGAAGATAAAACAACCTGTACTTAAGATCCATCAATGCCAAACTAAGACATCTGTCGTTGTTTAGTCATGCAACAAAGCGATACCCTCGCTTTGAAGACGATGTGGGTTTGATTCCCTCCAGAAACTAATCTTTCAATGTTTACATAGTGTTTTCAATAAGACAAAGATTTACACCAATGCTCACGACATTGATGATGATGATGGTGGTGTCCTTTTTATCACTATGATATGGTGGGCGTTTCAGAAGCTTTTTGAATCTAGCGCAATTACTAGTTAATGCTGCAAGCTCATTAAGCGGTTTGTATGGCTGTGCTACTTCTTTATGAACAGATCAATATTGGTCAACCTATGTGTCCAAGCACATTAGTGTGGCGCCACAAATTTTTGGAAATGACATGAATTGTAGGGCCTGTGCCGTTTTAGTCGAGGCTTACCGCCAAGGTGTATCTTTATAAATAATATGTTGTCCACAACTGGAATAAACAATTGTCTTGGAGCATTATGTCTGCTTGGATATCGTCTCATAAGACAAGCATAACAAATCAGAACTATTTACAGAATTGGCATCCAAGCATGGCTAAGCGCCAAAACTTATACTAGTGGAGTTGACCATAAAATTATTTAGTTATAAGGTATTCATTTAATGCTTCGTTTTGTAATTGCTGTAATTGGGACATGTCGATCAAGGATATCCCGAACTGCTCATTGCGGCGAACAATATTTTTCGCCGTAAATATGGATCAAAATCTATCATCACGATGCCGTCAGAGCAGAGAATCTTGAGTGTCTTGCCTTTAATACAGCGACTCAGTGGTGCCCTAGCGAACACGTTGTGCTCTTTGGATATAAACCATAGGACAAGCTTATTGATAAATTTCCTACCTTATTCATAAGTTTACACACTAATCGGCTAGTTTACATGCTTTGAAACTACTCATCAATTTCATAAACTTTAATCCCTTCACAAAATTAGCACATCAAAATATTCTCAAATTTTCTCATTAATTCATCAAACTCATAATTTCAACAAATTTATCCTTCATTGCCAGTCATATATTCCTTAATCACAAGTCTCATTATTTTCATAATATCACAATTTATATACAGAGCATTCAACTTCCTTTACGGTAGACATAAAATCATTTTGCTCTAATTAAAATTTCTCTTTTGTTTCTATTATCTTAATCCAGAAAACCCGAGCATAATAAAGAGGAAGGAAGAAAAGTAATAATTTATAATATAATCTGGAAAGGAATCATAAAGGGACTTTAAAGGAACATGATTGTTGTTCTGTGCTTTACTTGTGAATGGGAGAAAAAAACACGAGTTTGGATCCAATTTATAAGTGACTTTTTTTTGGGAACAGACAATGGATGACTTCCGGTGATTTTGGAAATTTTATGAGTGTGGATGGGAAGGATGTGAAGGTTTTTGGATGTGAATTTGGGAACTTGTAGTTTCTAAAAGGAATAGCCATAGACAGTTGTCTAAGGCGTATGCTAATAGGGTGCTCAAGCAAATGTTTCATGACTGTCTATGCTGAACATGTTCGAGAATACCATCATCATTTATTCAAGACCTTGCTCTACTTAAGTCCTCAACTGAGCGTCTCCTCAGCGTACTCTGCTCTTGAAAGCATGCCTCTTTGCCTGCTATAGATTATTATTGGCTAGACTTAAGCATAACATGCAATAACTTTGAAGGACAATGAATGGCTGAAAAGGCTGAGTTTCTTCAAATCGGGTATGTGCCTGAGTCACGCTAACTTTAGTTCGGATGTCATCGAATCTGGGTAATTCCCGGTAATTCCAGACCCACCTTGGCCTGGGGCTTGATTTTTGGCATTTTACACATCATGTGCTGTCCAAAAATTGAGCACGTTCGGTCCGGATGTCATCGAATCTGGGTAAACCCAGATCCACCCTGGCTTGAAGCTTGATTTTTGGCCACTTCTGTGCCATGTGCCTCCCAAACATTGAGCACATGCTGAAAAAACTATCCAAAAAATCTCAATTTTTAACAACAAACTCATTCCTTTAACCAAGTCTGTCACAACATCATACATACAGGAAAATAATTTCAAGCAACCCAAAAGTGATCCATATTAAATGAAATAAACTTTAAATTGCTTGGAGGATGCACTTAAACTCACACAGTAAAAAAAAATAATTAAAATGTTTGCTGAAAAACTTAAAAACTTCACAATTTTATACCTCATTTTTAATGTACTTACAATATAATTTTCAAAAGTGTATACTACACGAGTACGAAGTAACTAAGTAGAAGAAATTAATTATGTAGCGAACAAGTAGCAAGGCTATGGAAAAGTAATTAACATGAAAAATTCTTGTAAGAATATAAAATTTTTTAGCATGTTTTTGAAATTTTGTTTCACAAAAGGTGGGATAATAAGGCACAATGTCTGTTCGATTGTGCATTCGGCAAACGCTCAGTTTCAACAAGTTATAGCGGTGTCGGTCATTAAAAAGTTTCAAATACACGCAACAATTATTCATTTTGGAATGCAACACAACATGTTTTTTTAATGTTTTGTAATTTTTTTCAAAGTTTTGTAATGTTTTTCAATGTATTGTAATGCTTTTCAATGTTTTTTAATGTTTTTACAAAGTTTCCAAATGCATAAAATTTGAATTTGAGCGATTCCATGAGTAAACGTAACTGAAAAATTTTTAGTACAAAACTTTGAATTCAGTGTTTTCTCAATGTTTTTCAATGTTTAGTTACAGTGTTTGAAACACATTTAGGATTATTTTTCTATTTTAACTGTGTTATGAGTGTTTAAAGATCATAAAAATCCGCTTAAATTATGGCAAAAAATGTGTTGAATGGTGTCTTGCAATCTTTATTGATCTTGAAAGTTAACCGAGGAAAGTGTATTGGATTTTACTTGGATCTTGTGCTCCTTAGTTCAGTAGTTACAGTGCACAAATTAGATCTAATTGGATCAAAGCCTAGGCGTAGGTCAAATGCATTTTGTGTAATCCTGGGACTAAAATGCGAAAATGTATACTCAAGGAAAAATTGACAATTTCTAATTTAGAAATTTACGAAAAGTTAACGGATTAAGTTTAGTTTTTCGAATTAAAATAAATTTGTTAGATGCCTCTTTATAGCATCGAATCAGTTATTCATTGATGGTTACGATGATGATGATGATGACGCTAATATAAGTGCATAACATTGGGGTAAAAGTAGTCCATTAAAGAAATATTCATGATGAAAACTTTCTAATGACAAATTTTTTTTCACTCATGGAATCGCTCATTTGTAAACAAATGCTTTCGAAGTTTTTAAATTTTTTTGTGTGTTTTTGAATGTATAATAAAATTGTTTGTGACGGCTTCTATCTGCTGCTGTATTTAAATATGTAGCTTCAACGTTTGTACAGTGCTTCCATGAACTTTTATTTCGATGGCTAAGAGCAATTAATAAAATATTAACAAATCCATTATTTGATCATAGTTTCATTCCATGGTGTCTTCAATTTTACTGGATCTACTCTCGTATGTCGGACAAGTGACATTTGACCTTGCTGGATCTTGAAATAAGAAAAAACATAGGAAATGACTTGAAGTTTTATCTGGACCTAGTTTTGAACCTCAGATTAAATTAAATGGACCTTACTGAATCATTTTGTTTTTTTTAAGTCGGAGAAGTGACCTTGAACTTGCTGGATCTTGTTTTGTAGGTCGAGAACGTAACTTGAACCTTACTGGATTTTGTTTTTTAGATCGGGGAAGTGACTTACTGGAACATTTTTTTTTCCGAGTCATTTGAATCCTGAAAAAAATGCGCTAAAGCAACTAAATATAAACGAGTACTTTCCTAATTTTTATTTAAAAAAGTACGGAAAAAGGGAGTGAATTAAAATAAATTTTTAGAGCTCTTTATAGCATCGAATCAGTAACATTGATGACGATGATGATGATGATGACGCTATCCAGTGCTTCATTCTAAATCCATTAAAAAATTTATGATGAAAATTTCTAATGACATTTTTTTTTTTTTATCGTTAAAGCATAAAAAAATGCTTTCGAAATGAATTAAATTTTTTTGTGTGTTTTAATTATAATAAAATTGTTTGTGACGGCTTTATCTGCTGCTGTATTTAAATATGTAGCAAAACGTGTCAGTGCTTCATGCCTTTTTCGATGGGAGAGCAATTAATAAAATATAACAAACATTTTTGTCATAGTTTCATTCCATTTGCTCAACTTTTATGATCTACTCTCGATGTGGATATATTTGTGCTGACTGAAATAAGAAAAAACATATAAATCAAAAGTTTTATCTACCTAGACAACCTCAGATTAAATTAAATTTTATGCATATTTTCTCTTGCTATGGAAAAAGGTTTTTTGTGTATATGGAGGGGGAAAGTAGATTATTTGAAGAATTCTTGAGATTTAAAGTTTTTGGTTTTATTGCTGTTGAAACTCTATAAAACATAAATTTTATTAGTTAGTGGTATTCAAGCTGTGTGCAAAGCAGTGATGGGCAATCTTTATTGTGCAACGGAACACTTCAGTCCCAGAAGATTTTAATCTGGACATTTGTGAACTGCTCATCAGTATACTTCTGCACACAGGCTGCTATCCTTTGGGATAAAGTCTCAAGTCCAAATTGCTTTAAGGATGCGGAATTTGAAAAAATACAAAAACAATAATACATCGCCTCTAAGCTTTCATTAACAGATTCTTGCGAAAAATCTGAGGCTACTCCCAAAATTGAGTATACTCAATTATATTGATTGAATATACTCTGAATGAGTATGTTCATGATCTATTAGGAGGAGCTCATAAGAAATATGAGACTTAACACTTTGATAAAAACACGAGCACATGGTATGAGCAAAAGGAAATGAGGCTGAATTGGTCATTCGCTAAGAAATGACCCTGCAGATATAACGCGACAAGTTAAATTAAAAAGGAACTCACAATACACAGAAAAAGATAAAGAGCGGAGGTAAAACAAGTGTCAACAAAGTATTTCACAACGGTTCTTTTTATGGACAACCGATGTAAAAGCGGTGTAAAACTGTTGTAAAATCATTTTTGGTGTAGATTCGGTGTAAAATCATATTGTGAAATATTTTAAAAACACTTGTTTTCCGCCTAACATAAGACTGTGTCTTACAGACATACTAGAATAGTAGCAGGCCGACGTGACTTTGACTTGGTACCAAAATCGGTTAAATTTCGACACAACGTAAAAATCACGCCGATCTGATGCCGGGTTTTAGATCGATAAATCAACTTGCGATTTGGGATAATTGTTTCAAACTACAAAGCGCTTGAGTTCAAGAAGACTCAATAACTCTACAGAATCATGGTCAATTGAAGTCTCTACCATTCTTTGGAACAAAGATGAAACGCTTGAAATCTACTTTTCCTTGTAATATTTCTAAAATACCCAAAATTGTCCATCAGAGCACTTAACCCCCTTACATTCTCACCATAGCAAATGAAGATTCCAAATCTCGTCTTTAGCATTCAAACAAGTCATGAAACCGATGTGAAAATTTTATTAGAGCGACAGCAATTCATGTCATAAAAAATTTAATCCCAACTTTAAGACACAACCAAAAAATTTACATCAATCCACACAGAAAATATCTTCAATATGAATGTGTCTCAGTAGATTTATAGTATTACCCTTATTGCTGCTGCGGGACACAAAACCTCAAATTGAATCATGAAAGAGTACACGGAGAACGGTTCATCACTTGGATATGTAAAATCTGTTCCAACATGAACAATATGAAAGCAATCCGGTGTAAGTTAATTCTCTTCTTCTTTTTTTCATGGTGATTAAACCTCAAGCCAAATTAATTTTATGATACTATATTGCTGTTGCTTAATTAGTTTACACTACATACTTGCAGGCTGGATGGTTGAGGAAGCTTTTATTTTTTCTTCATTAGAATATTGCTATTGAGGAATAATGTTGTTTAATGCAGACATTGTTGTTAACTAGGCATGCAGAATAATCATATTCACACCAAATTTTCAATTTGGGTGAATATATTGCTTTTGGTATTTTGAAATTTCAGTTTTTTTAATTTCCTGCATCAGGCTTACAGAATTGACAAATATTTCCAATGGTGGAAAGTCTGTGCCTGAAAATACCAATCGAACAGTGAAAACCGCATCTTGATTGGTGCTTCCTGTGCCGAGAAATCGCAAAAAAACACTTTCTGTTATTTAGTTAGTTAGTTAGTTAGTTAGTTAGTTAGTTAATCAGCACGATATCTCTCTTCAAACTCAATACTAAGACTTCGGGTTTTTGCTTCTGGTAGGGAATGGGTATGGCAAGAACTGTATTGTTTTTGGAGCCATAAGATGCTTCCATTGAGGCACAAGATGTAAAAAACTGTCTTTTTTTGGTCCAAATTATAGTCGATTATTGCAAAATACATTTTTGTAAACAAACAAAAAAATAAATTGAACTGAATCTTATTGGATCTCATTTTAATGGTCTAGAAGTGAACTGGATCCTACTGGATCTTGTTTTTATGCATCTGGAAGTTGTATGGATCCTACTGGATCTTATTATAATGGTCCAGAAGTGAACTGGGTCCTACTGGATCTCATTTTAATGGCCTAGAAGTGAACTGGATCCTACTGGATCTTGTTTTTATGTATCTGGAAGTTGTATGGATCCTACTGGATCTTATTTTAATGGTCCAGAAGTGAACTGGATCCTACTGGATCTTGTTTTTATGTATCTGGAAGTTGTATGGATCCTACTGGATTTCATTTGAATGGTCTGGAAGTGAACTGGATCCTACTGGATCTTGTTTTTATGCATCTGGAAGTTGTATGGATCCTACTGGATCTTATTATAATGGTCCAGAAGTGAACTGGATCCTACTGGATCTTGTTTTTATGTGTCTGGGAGTTATATGGATCCTACTGGATCTCATTTTAATGGTCTTGAAGTGAACTGGATCCTACTGGATCTTGTTTTTATGTGTCTGGAAGTTGTATGGATCCTACTGGATCTCATTTTAATGGTCTGGAAGTGAACTGGATCCTACTCAATCTTGTATTTATGTATCTGGAAGTTGTATGGATCCTACTGGATCTCATTTGAATGGTCTGGAAGTGAACTGGATCCTACTGGATCTTGTTTTTATGTGTCTGGGAGTTATATGGATCCTACTGGATCTCATTTTAATGGTCTAGAAGTGAACTGGATCCTACTGGATCTTGTTTTTATGTAACTGGATCCTACTGGATCTCATTTTAATGGTCTGGAAGTGAACTGAATCCTACTGAATCTCATTTTAATGGTCTAGAAGTGAACTGGATCCTACTGGATCTCATTTTAATGGTCTGGAAGTGAACTGGATCCTACTGGATCTTGTTTTTATGTATCTGGAAGTTGTATTGATCCTACTGGATCTCATTTTAATGGTCTGGAAGTGAACTGGATCCTACTGGATCTTGTTTTTATGTATCTGGAAGTTGTATGGATCCTACTGGATCTTGTTTTTATGCATCTGGAAGTTGTATGGATCCTACTGGATCTCATTTGAATGGTCTGGAAGTGAACTGAATCCTACTGGATCTTGTTTTTATGTATCTGGAAGTTGTATGGATCCTACTGGATCTCATTTTAATGGTCTAGAAGTGAACTGGATCCTACTGGATCTCATTTTAATGGTCTGGAAGTGAACTGGATCTTGTTTTTATGTATCTGGAAGTTGTATGGATCCTACTGGATCTCATTTTAATGGTCTGGAAGTGAACTGGATCCTACTGGATCTTATTTTTATGGGTCTGGAAGTTGTATGGATCCTACTGGATCTCATTTTAATGGTCTGGAAGTGAACTGGACCTTACTGGATCTTATTTTTATGGGTCTAGAAGTTATATGGATCTTGATTTTATGTGTCTGGAAGTTATAAGGATCCTACTAGACTATAAGGTTTAGTGATTTATAAAAGTACTGTAATCTACCCAAGTCGGGCGAGCGAAGCTCAGCCCGGCTCGTATAGTGATCTATAAAAGTACTGTAATCTACTCAAGTCGGGCGAGCGAAGCTCAGCCCGGCTCGTATAGTGATCTATAAAAGTACTGTAATCTACTCAAGTCGGGCGAGCGAAGCTCAGCCCGGCTCGTATAGTGATCTATAAATGTACTGCAATCAACCCAAGTCGGGCGAGCGAAGCTCAGCCCGGCTCGTATAGTGATCTATAAAAGTACTGTAATCTACTCAAGTCGGGCGAGCGAAGCTCAGCCCGGCTCGTATAGTGATCTATAAATGTACTGCAATCAACCCAAGTCGGGCGAGCGAAGCTCAGCCCGGCTCGTATAGTGATCTATAAAAGTACTGTAATCTGCCCAAGTCGGGCGAGAGAAGCTCAGCCCGGCTCGTATAGTGATTTATAAAAGTACTGTAATCTACCCAAGTCGGGCGAGCGAAGCTCAGCCCGGCTCGTTTAGTGATCTATAAAAGTACTGTAATCTACTCAAGTCGGGCGAGCGAAGCTCAGCCCGGCTCGTATAGTGATCTATAAATGTACTGCAATCAACCCAAGTCGGGCGAGCGAAGCTCAGCCCGGCTCGTATAGTGATCTATAAAGGTACTGTAATCTACCCAAGTCGGGCGAGCGAAGCTCAGCCCGGCTCGTATAGTGATCTATAAAAGTACTGCAATCTACCCAAGTCGGGCGAGCGAAGCTCAGCCCGGCTCGTATAGTGATCTATAAAAGTACTGTAATCTACTCAAGTCGGGCGAGCGAAGCTCAGCCCGGCTCGTTTAGTGATCTATAAAAGTACTGTAATCTACTCAAGTCGGGCGAGCAAAGCTCAGCCCGGCTCGTATAGTGATTTATAAATGTACTGTAATCTACCCAAGTCGGGCGAGCGAAGCTCAGCCCGGCTCGTATAGTGATCTATAAAGGTACTGTAATCTACCCAAGTCGGGCGAGCGAAGCTCAGCCCGGCTCGTATAGTGATCTATAAAAGTACTGCAATCTACCCAAGTCGGGCGAGCGAAGCTCAGCCCGGCTCGTATAGTGATCTATAAATGTACTGCAATCAACCCAAGTCGGGCGAGCGAAGCTCAGCCCGGCTCGTATAGTGATCTATAAAAGTACTGTAATCTACTCAAGTCGGGCGAGCGAAGCTCAGCAAATTTTTGCGACCTGAACGGAGCGAAGCGAGTGAAGGCGTGAAAATTTTCCCAAGCATTAGAAACTGCATATCTATGAATATATTTTGCCGTGAGTAGAGAAATGGTTCGGACGCAGTTCATTCATTTAAATAATTTTAGTTACTCTTTAATCAATTAATAAATAAATATTATCACATTTATTTCATAAATCAATTATTTTGTTCAAGTTGTGTTTGTAATTCTTGCACAGATACAGTTTTCTGATCTACGTATGGTGTGAATATTCCCATGAAGCGTGATCCGCTTCATTACTAGTTTTAATGAATATTTTAAATTGAACTTGAAGGCATTCTAGTCAAAAACGTGTCTAGAAAGGAGAAAAGGGAAAAGAGGAGCTAGAAGGGGACGAGTTGAAGGTCAAACCCTTCATTCCTTTTAAAAATATCTTCAAAATCCAAATTGTCAAACTCGCAATCCTTCTTTCAACAAATTTCTGGCTACGGCCTTGTTTCTAGCTATCATATGGCCTTTAATTGGCTACATTTCGTTGATTAAGAAGCTTTTGGTTCCGAGTGTCCAACCTCCTCCTCCCACCGTAACGCTTTGTAACAGAATAATAAAACAATTCAGAAGTGGTCATCCGTTTATTTTTCGCGGTACACCTGAGTGCTAAGCCTCGATCTAGCCGACACTAGTGTGCTTCGGTAAACATGTTACCCACCTCTTAACCATTTGGACCAATTAAACCAATTTGCACTTCGTAAATAATTGGAGACATTCCTTCATCCTTCCTTAAACTTTACGTAATTTCCATATGTTTTCAAAATGATTTCGATTATGAACTAATCCACTAAATCACTGTCCTCTTCAAAACGTTACGTAATTTTTGAACGTTTCCCAAATGTTTGATTTTGCCTAAAACAATAGAAAGTTTTATCATCATACTGCTTTGATTCAAGGCAGCGAACAAGCAACAATGGCGTAGTGATTAGAGCGTCGGACTACCATTTTAACAACCCGCGTTCGATCTCAGGCGCCCAGGGAAAGTCTAGCCGGATTCGCGTGCTCTCGCTGTTTCTAGTCACACTTAGGAACATAGGAAAGTGTGGTTGCTTGAGAGAAGGGAAGATGGTTTGGAAGTCCACTCCTAAATACTCCCTTGACTTCCCTTGACTCCTTAACTCCTTTTGGAAAAAAAAAACATCTTCAATTTGCTGAGGTTTTTCAAATACTTCCAGACTACCCCCTTGACAGTCGAAAATCCACCAATATCAATCGATTCATTCAATCTTCTTCCAATTCCATCACTTCATTTCCACTTTATTTTGCTTTTCCATATTTCTATGATAATATCACTCTCGTGACTCCTCTGTCTTCAGACTCAAAATCTATTTTTTTCCACGAATTCATACCTAAAATCATATTTATTTTTCCAGAGGGATACGTTCGAGGCATTTTTCTATTGTATTCCCAAAAAAAAAATAAAAATTGAAAGAATGAAGGAAAAAAACATCAAATCAAATGACGTAAAAGTGAGTGTGACGAGTGTGGGTAGATGAAAAAAAAAGTCATTTACATTTGTTGCGGTTTGAAAATATATATCGGAAATGATTTTTTATTCGTATAAATTTCATCATTATGACAAAAATGAGATTTTTGAATAAAAAAACATAACTCCGTCAAAAAAAGTTAAATGTCCTCGTGATATTGATCTAGTGATTAAAGCGCATTTTTGCCAAGTGATCAGAATTTGGCCAGGATCAACCATTATATTTGGTAACCTTTGTAGACTATGTGGACGGCAAAAGATCGAGAAGAAAACAGAAAATGTCCTGGATTGGATGTGTCAATAAGGATGCAAAAATTCTCAATATCCCGAATTGCTTACTTACTTCCTTGGCTGGGGCGCACGGAGGCCCATTGCCGCGTTTAAAGAACGTCTGTAGACAGTTCTATCTTTCGATAACTTCTGCCAATTAAGGATATTCAGTCCCGAATTAGCAGAAGTTATAGAATGACAAAGCTGTCTACAGACGTTCTTTAAACGCGGCTATGGGCCCCCGTGCGTCTCTGCCAAGGAAGTAAGTGATTTGATCACAATTTGATTAGCACAATAAAATTCAAAAAGTTAAGCCTTTGTAAATGAGCTAAAAATTATATGAAAAATAACGGTCAATTTTTATTTTGAAAATGAACGATCGAAAAAAATTCAAAATTTCAAGGTACAAAAAAGTGATTTTTTTTTGCAAAAAAACTAAAAAAAATCTTTAATTAAAGCATTTAACCATAGTTTTAAACTACTAAACCAATTGATAATCCAGTAGCTCAGTGGTACATAGCTAATGCTTCAAACCAAAGGTCTCTGCAATGTCTGGTTGCTGAGATATCGCGACTTACCCAGCAAGAGAGCCAGGCAACCTGTTAGCCAGCGAGCCAGTTAGTCAGCCAGCCATTTACCCTGTTAACCAGCTAGTCAGCCAACCAGTCAATCAACCAGCTAGCCAGCTAATCAAAGTGAAGTTATAAGCGTCATTTTTTTTTTCAAAAATTGTTCCAAAAAGAAGCATATCCTCCAAAAAAGAATTGTATATTATTCTAATATAATAGAAGTGAGAGAAGGAGAAAAGCACACGGTGAAATATTTTCAAATCAATATTTGCGTGAAAATATTATAAAAAAAAATCATTTAGCGTTGAGATTGAGAAATGAAAATCGCTCATGAATGTCAGGGAAAGGAAGGCAACGAATAATGTAGAAAAAAATTGTGAGAAATTTTCATCGAGATATTAATATAAATATTATTCTTATTCTCTCTTTCTTTCGCTTGTTAGTTATAAATATACAAAATGGAAATGAAATAAAAAATTATGAAAAAATAAATTAAATCGATGAAAATTTTTCATCTTTTTTGAGCGGAGAATTTGAAGGGGAAATGGAAATGGGATGCAATTTTTTGCAGTTTGTCTGAAGATACTTAAGTGACTTAGCTGATTGTACAGACCAATAGCGATTCATGACCTCCCTTAGACGTCTCATAAAACTGGAGCCCATAAAACTGCCATGCTGCCCCTATCAACAGTTTCTTCCCATGAATTTAAACTACAAATATCAGCTGTGAAATTGCATCAGTTGCATATGTATATGGTAGAGCGTTGGTCATACGTGCCCAGGTCATGGGTTCAATTTCAGGTCATGTCCAATTGTTGAAGCTTTTGTTCAATTTCATCGCTCTAGTTAGAAAGCTCGGTTCGTGTGTAAGGTGCAATTTCGATGTCTTTGACACATAATTTGTCTCCATTGTCAGGTATACGAACTGTAACTGGGTACATTGCAATGAATAGAAAATTGGTGAAGCCGAAATCAGACTCCGAAGCTGACCAAACGTGTACAGATATACTCTCGTGAAATTCCTTGATATCGCTAAATACACCATTGACTACCGAGCTATGTGCCGGAATAAGTAAATTAAAGGATAGAGGAAAAATCTATTCAAAACACCTTGTCTGAAGGGTGAGAGCTCCACAATCATGCTAAGGGGTAGTAAGGCTTATAACTGATCATTTCCAAAACCAAATTGTATGAAGAAATCAACTTGCATTGTAGAGGTACCAGCAGACCACATCATGTCTCAATTATGCTTTCTCGAAATTCCGGTCCCGATAAATTTTCGGGATCCCGGGAAATCCCGATCCCGATCCCGATCTCGATAGCGAGAAAACATAGTCTCAAGACGTATCCGTGTCTTTGCAATGTGTAGAGCTTCCAAGTGGTTAAGGTTCCACTATAAACTGTATGTCTAAAGACTGTGGAATATAAGATTATTTGTCGATGTGTTTCCAGGTTGACCCTACAAGCATGTGTAAATTAATTGGAATTTCAGATATAAAATTGGAATTTCTGGAATTTAAATTGAAATTTCTAGAATCAAAATTTGAAGAAAATTCGCTTCAAATCCACAATCTCTCCATCAAATTCCTCACTTCCTCTTATGCTATTTTCTTTATTCAAACAATCTTCTATTTATTCCTTTTCATGCAACACGTCAAGACATTTTCATCGTTCATTGAGACGTTGCAACATAGTGATAAATTGTTTCTACTATGAGTTGAGTGAATGGAATTGAGTTTGAATATTTTTTTTTTTACGATATGTGAGGAATTTATTAATGTTTATATGAAAAGTATCGTGAGGTGATGTAAATTTCCGTAGTACGGATGGTAGGTGTGAAAAACATTTATCCATATAAAAATTGTATTCATAATAAACACGTTGATTAAAGTATTAACAGAAATAGAAAATTGTAAACAGATATTTTAAAGAAAATTTTTGTTGCTACCTACGGCTCATAATTACATTCAGATGGATATGAGGAAAAATTTCAGAAATATTTTCCAAAAATATAATTTGAATCATGGTAAAAGATATGATAAAGGTGGGATAAAATGGCAAATTTAGGTGATTGTAGTTACCAGGAGTGATATAGGTAGTATAGGTACACCACTTGTACGGGTATAGTGTTATACCCGCACCAACAGTGGACCAATACCGTTGCATCGCACGTCTATACCATAGCACTAGCTTCTTGCATATTATGCGATATAGTGGGACGATAACACAGCTATTGTGCACCGTGTTTTGCCATTAACACCGGAGAGGTAAGGCAAGCCATAGGTGCACCACTGGTTCGTTACAATGGTGCACCTGGTATGGTAAAGTTGAGTACCTGTCCCCGAACAAATGGCGCATCTTGGTACAAGTTAATGATACTTAATGATCAATGGTACAAACTTTGTGATAAGGCCAGCAACAGAGTCAGATGGAAGGCCTTTTGTAGAAACTTATGCTCAACATCGGAGCATGGTTCTAATAATTAAGTAAGTAAGAACAAACGGCGCACCAATACCGAAGTATCGCGCCTACATACTGTATCACCGGTGTACTATTGATACGGAACAAGTGCTCAATTGGTACGGAATTGGTGCTATTAGTAGATATAGGCGTGCAGTAAGGTTGAACCGTGGAGTTCTGTTGATCCCGGAGAAGAACGGCATAATTTAGGAACCACCACTGGGACGGTACAATGGTACACCTGGTATATCAAAATGGTATACATTGCGATTGTACATCATTAGTGAACCGTCCCGTACCATTGCTGGAGCACCTGTCTAGAAGTATCGAATTATGACCTCAAATGAACTTCTGTAAAACCAAATACAATTTGTATGAAACTTAATAGTTTAATTGAACTTAAGAATCCATAAAAACCAACTTGAAAACTACAATTTCCTTTATAAATTGATGATGGAAAACTTAGAAGTAGCTTCAGGAATTTTAATTTCTCTCCCATAAATTTCCCCACAAAAGTAATCAATTTAAACTTTATTACAATTCCCTTTAAAAAATAATCGATATCTTTTATGCTTAACGTTCATGAAAATTGTGAAAAGAGCAACAATTTGTTATGGTTACCATGAAAGAAAAAAAAGCTATTAAAGGAAGTTTGAACAAAATAATCCAGCAATATGTCTTCAACCGCACTTTATGTAACCATCTTCAGACACTCGCAATAATTAAAGGATTATAAAACATTCTGAAAATGAGTGTAATGTGAGTGTTCCTTAAGAAGATACTTGTTGAGTTATTTTATGTTGTAAAAGATTTTTTCAAAGATTAAGTCTTGTAGTGAGGAATTTTTATGGGTTTTATAGGGTTTTAAGTACTAAAGTGTAGATGGGGTATTCAGAGGGGATAGGAAAAGGGGGAGTTACAAGTGTTGAGAGTCAAAACCCAATCTCCAGTTTATTCTGAGTGGGTGTTTGGGATCCTAGCCTCTTTTACTTGATGATAAATTTGAATTCTTTTACAGAAAGCCCAAATATTGTCTCAAAAACCTCAAGTATGCTAAGTAATTTTGTCCAAATTAGGGATTTCAATACCGGTATCAAAATGTATGCAATACCGGTATTTCATACAATTCAATACCAATCCTAGTCCATAATAATCCTAGTCTAATTAGTCTTCCAAACAGTGTTGGATCCTAAAATCCCCCTCCTCACTGGATCTTGTATGAAATTCTCTTCGTTCTACCTTAGTTTAAGCATTGTTCAATTTGTGGTAAAGCAATTTAATCGAATTGGTGAATTTTTAGGAGTCTCAAATAGCACAAGTCGGCTAATCGATCAAAAATCCGGCTTCAGGCTGGTGTGACTCCGAGTTAATGCCAGATGACTCTGAGCCAGATGACTCTCAAATTTGTGATCATCTTAGAGTCATGTCGATCTGGTT